>NC_087153.1:39515521-39563021 GCF_035594125.1 Scylla paramamosain | reverse complement strand
CAATATAAGAAGAAAAGAGACTGAAATAGTGGAATTAGTAGTATCTTGCCTAACACTGAGAACTAAGACAAGGTACAGGAGATTGAAAGCAACGACTGCACGACCCAATAAGAGATACAAAGCAAAACAGGTCACGATATTATTAAGAAGAACAAAGGAGATTGAAACAGTAGAGTAAGTAGTGAAATACCTTTAAGTCATCATCTCCTCATCTATCTACCTGTCAAAGCACACCTGTCGCTAATAAGAGGGCGTGCGAAGGCGTGGTTCAGGGGTAGGTGAGGGCGTGGCGAGAGAGAGAGAGAGAGAGAGAGAGAGAGAGAGAGAGAGAGAGAGAGAGAGAGAGAGAGAGAGAGAGAGAGAGAGAGAGAGAATCATGTAAGACTAGCACGGGAGATAATGAGGAGGGAGAGGTGACAAGAGTGATTTGAGGAGGAGGAGGAGGAGGAGGAGGAGGAGGAGGAGGAGGAGGAGGAGGAGGAGGAGGAGGAGGAGGAATGAAGGACATTTATGGCACTAGAAATTACAAGTGAGGCGTGAGAGAGAGAGATTGGAACACTTGAGAGAGAGAAAGAGAGAAAGAAATGACGGACGGGAAGAGAAAAGAGAGATGGGGGAAAGACAATTATGGAAGGGAGATAAGGGAGAGGGGGAGGGGAGAGCGAGAGGGAGAGAGAGAGAGAGGGAGAGGTGCGTGGATGACTGAAGGAAGAAAAGGAAATAATGGGATGATAGGTTACAGGAGGGACAGAGGAATGTGGGAGAGGCAGAGGGGGGAAGAGCGAGAGGGGGAGTTGGGGAAAGGGGGGAGGGGCATTCAGGTTATAAGGGGATGGTGGGGGAGTAATTAGCCTCAGGTGTTGGGGTTCGCTTACCTGGCCTGCCTGACCCACATCACACACACACACACACACGCACATACACACACACACACACACACAGTAGTAGTAGTAGTAGTATTTGTGACACACACACACACACACACACACACACTTAACTTCCGCCTTGCACTTTTGTAGACGAGGTATAAAAAATAAATAAAAAAATGGTGATCATAAATAAAAACAAAAAAATAGCAAAAAATGAATCCACTGTTGTACGGAAACTCTTTTATGCTTTCTAACATTAAAATTTCTCCTTTTTCTCTCTTCACCTTGCCAGTACTTTATTTTCTCCCTTTCTTTACTTTCTACCTTGTTTTTTTCTTTATTATTTATTTTCACTCCTTAAGTTGCTTCACATTAACAAAACTTTAATTCCCTCACACATCTGTTCTCCCTCTTCTTCCTTCCCTACTTCCTCCTTTCTCTCCCTTCTTTCCCTCCCTCTCA
Source organism: Scylla paramamosain (assembly GCF_035594125.1). Lineage (NCBI taxonomy): Eukaryota > Metazoa > Arthropoda > Malacostraca > Decapoda > Portunidae > Scylla > Scylla paramamosain. The sequence goes on along the minus strand of NC_087153.1, from coordinate 39,561,690 downwards.
TTATCCTTCCATATTCTCTTCAGTTTTTTTCCTCTCCAAAATAAGCTTAATAAATTTCCTCTCCAGTGTTTTTTCCTCTTTTTCATGTTATACCCGTTCTCTTGCAGTAGACTGATAAGAAGGAAAGAAATGAGGATGAAAATAAAGGAATGTATAATGAAAGAAAGGAAAAGGAGAGAGGAGATAAAGAAATATGAAAAAAACGGAAGGATGGAGGAGGAAGAGGGGACAGAAGAGGCGAAAAGGACAGGAGAAGCAAAGAGAGAAGAAAGGAGAGGAAGATGGGCAGAAGAGGGGGAATGGGAGAGGAAGGAGAGAAGAAAGGTGAGAAGAGAGTCAAGAAAAAAAAAGTTTACTAAGGAGTGTCTGTCATCACTTTTTTTTTATCTTCTTAATTAACTGGAAGGCAAACACAGGAGAGGGAACGAAAGAAGGAAAAAAAAGGGGGAGGAGGAGGAGGAGGAGGAGGAGGAGGAGGAGGAGGGAAGACAATGAGGGTGTAGGTGTAAGATTCATATATCAAGTGAGGGAGTGTCTTAACATTTACATACAGCAAGTGATAATGTAAATGATCCTACCATAAGTCTCTCTCTCTCTCTCTCTCTCTCTCTCTCTCTCTCTCTCTCTCTCTCTCTCTCTCTCTCTCTCTGGCTCAGTCCTCGCAGTGGTCAGAGAAAACTGGCCGCCTTGCGAAGGAATGTCAGTCGTCAGCGGTGCCCCAGATTCCCGTGTGCCCGATGCTCGCCGCCCCGCCCCGCCCCAGCCCGCGCCCCGTCACCAGGCCTGCGGGGCACTCACCAACACACTGCGTATAGTACCGCCCGGAGAAAACCTTGAGGCAAACACTGCGGCCTCAACCTACATTAAAAACCCGAAGGAGACGTGAGGGGAGTGTGTCAGGGCGCGTGTGTGTGTATGTTTGCCAGGCTGCAACAATGCCAGGAAGGTCGCGGAAGACAATGCGCGGCGGCAGCACAGCGCCCTGAGGACCCCGAAGCCAATCGGCAGAAAGCGGAGGTTAGCGATGCAGCGGAAACATTAGCGGAGTTAACGTCTATTCAGGGTCGCGTGTGATTGCCGGACTGGGCTGAGTGGTGGGAACTGGGGATGTGTCTCAAGCGCCGCGCCTCGACACGCCGAAATGCAGCTTATGAGGAGGAGAAGGAGTGGCGGGGTTGGGTGGGGGTGAGTGCGGGGCAGCGCGGGTCGCCGAGGTACTGGCTACTGTAGCTTTCCTCGCGTCTGGTATTGGTGTCAACGAGGTGCCACAACCGGCCCGAGAAAGTTGCCGGGGGCGCCTTCCTGCCGCCGCCTCGCCGCCTGCCCGCCCCACCGGCTTGCCGTCTGGAGTGGTTTCCCTTAGCTGCAGAGACACGTCTGGCTTTGCACCCCCGGGAGGAGGCGAGACCTTCACACCGCCACTCCCTCCCGCCTCACGATCTGCACAGCCTTGGGGGCCGCAGGACGGGGCGAGGAAGGGATGGGGCGGGACGGGGAGGCACATTCCAACATAAAGTTACTTATTGCTCATGCCAAGATGACCCTGAACGAGACAATGACATGGGGAGGAAAGTGAGACAACACCATCCCCAACAGGAACAGCAACAACAATTACACCATCACCACCACCACCACCACCACCACTAACAACACGTGAAAACTAACGAAGGCTTGTCTGGCTGGCTCGAGGGTAGAGGAGGCGGGTGGGTGAAGCCATGACCGCCGGCGGCAGCCACACACACTTGGCACTGCTGACCTTCACCTCCTCACACGCACGCGCCCTCCCCCTACGTCCCCACACGCCCACACACGCCCATCCACCCCTCCGCCCTTCCCTAATTAGCAGGGTCGGGCGAATGGCGGTCACGTGGACGGAACAGACGCTGGGGAACCACAGGCGGGAGGCGAGTGGGAAAAACAAATCGAGCAATAGCGACACCTGCCGAGCGAATCCACACCTGTAAACATTTGGTGCGGCGGCCACGCGAGACGACGAGTAACGGGGCTGTGGGTGGCGCCTTTTTTGGGAGGGAAGGAGTGGCTAGGAGACTGACTGGGAGAGACTGGGAGAGACTGGGAAAGACACAACGGACAGCAGGCGGGGAGGAAAGGGTGGTGGGGGTGGATGGAGAAGGAAATGTAAAAGGAATGTTAGGAAGGAAGGGAATGAAGGAAGGAGTGAAGGAGAGTTGAGTAAAGAGAGAAATATTTTTACAGATCAATGACGTTGCGAGGTCAGAGGGAGAAAAAAATAAGGAAAAAGATAAGGAAAAAAATGTGGAGAAGAAGAAGAAGAAGAAGAAGAAGAAGAAGAAGAAGAAGAAGAAGAAGAACGACGACAACAACATCAACGACAACAATAACATCACGACTTTACCATCACTCATTCATCCACCCACTCCACCTACCCACCACTACACACGACACACCCAAACCCACCCACCCACACACACACACACACACACACACACACACACACACACACACACACACACAGTTCAAGAGGTCAGGTTGTGGGCGTAACCAAGGTGACCACACACTGCTCTTGGCCTCAATGCCCCTTACCACTCATAATCCAGAGAGACTACTTATTTGCTCCTCCCACCTCAGTCTTGCTCCACCATCTCAAGTCACTCAGTCACTCACTCAGTCAGTCAGTCAGTCCCGTCCTAGACTAATACTTGTGCAGTCCCTATCTCTAGTAAAGTAGCTAGTTCTCTCATATCTTCTAATCTCATCTCATTTTCATAGGCAGTCGGTTCCTCTCATGTCCTCTCGTCACCTTCCTTCCTATGAATTGAACGGTTTTTAAAAGGGGAGTTTGAAGGTTTTTCGAAGTATGTTGAAGTTGATCAGTTTTTTTTCTTCTCTTCTCTCTCTCTCTCTCTCTCTCTCTCTCTCTCTCTCTCTCTCTCTCTCTCTCTCTCTCTCTGGGCGGACTTCTCGACATATACAAATAAGAAAGGATAAGAGAGAGAGAGAGAGAGAGAGAGAGAGAGAGAGAGAGAGAGAGAGAGAGAGAGAGAGAGAGAGAGAGAGAGAGAGAGAGAGAGAGAGAGAGAGAGAGAGAGAGAGAGAGAGAGAGAGAGAGAAAGAGAGAGGCGCACACACACACACACACACACACACACACACACACACACACACACACACACACACACACACACACATCCCCCCCAAAAAAAAAAAAAATAAAAGAAAGAAAAAGAAAAAAAAAAAGTATTAGGGCAAACCAGTTGGCGGTTCCTTCACGGCTCCTGCACAACGGAAGCAAACATTACGCCTTTATCGATGACATACGGGACGGGGAAGCAATACACGCACCCGGCAGTTAAAATAAGATTCACCCCCCACACACACACACACGCAGGAAGGAAAAAAATAATAATATCGTTACCTATTAATTAAAGATGAAATTATATGAGTGTTGGAAGTGTTATCACAGCAGGAGGAGGAGGAGGAGGAGGAGGAGGAGGAGGAGGAGGAGGAGGAGGAGGAGGAGGAGGAGGAGGAGGAGGAGGAGGAGGACTGGGGTGAGAGGGTACGAGGCAATGAAATCTAAAGGTAAGAAGAGGATGATAAAAAATAAGGATAAAAGGAAAAAGACGAGGAGAAGGAGAATGAAGAAAGTGATGCTGCTTTGATAGAAGAAGAAGAAGAAGAAGAAGAAGAAAAAGAAGAAAAAGAAGAAGAAGAAGAGCTAAGAATAACAGAGATATGACGAATAATAATGATAACACTAGAGAGAGAGAGAGAGAGAGAGAGAGAGAGAGAGAGAGAGAGAGAGAGAGAGAGAGAGAGAGAGAGAGAGAGAGAGAGAGAGAGAGAGAGAGAATCATTACTCACCACCTTTGTCTTACACTTTCTCGAGTCCACGTGAAAATCAACCTTACCTGTGGGAGAAAATAAGGCAAAAATTAGAACGTGTAAATAGAGGTGTGTTATTGTTATTATTATTATTATTATTATTATTATTATTATTATTATTATTATTATTATTATTTGCTTCTCTTCTTCCCCTTTTTCTTCCTTTTTCTCCCTCTTCGTTAGTTTCCTTGCAGAGAGAGAGAGAGAGAGAGAGAGAGAGAGAGAGAGAGAGAGAGAGAGAGAGAGAGAGAGAGAGAGAGAGACAGAGAGAGAGAGAAAGAGAGAGAGAGACATCTTTTCATAACTTCCCTCACCACCACTACCGCCGTCACCACCACCACCACCACTACCGCCATCACCACCACCACCACCACCGCCTCCTCACCTCACGAGGATTCTAGCAAATACCAAGAAAGAGAAAAGGTCGAGGGCTAATATTTACAAGGTGGCCATAAGTCAATCTGAGAGGCCCGCTGCTCAGCCCCGCCAACCCTGTCAAGGAAGGAAGGGTGAGGTGAGGTGGGTGAGTTAAGGTGAGGTTAGGTTAAGTAAGGTTAGGTTAGGTTAAGTTAGGTTAAGTTAGGTTAGGTTAATTAGGTTAGGTAAGATTAGGTTAGGTTAGGTTAGGTAAGATAAAGTAAGATAAGGTCAAGAGAGAAAAAATAAAGGAAAAATAAAGACAGAAAATCAATGTTAAAATATAAAAAAAAGAAAAAAGAGAAAAGTTATCAACAAAAAAGACCCAAGAAAAAGAAATAGGTCACACAAAAAGAACAAGATCAAGATGAAGAATAACAAGAACAAGAAGATATAAAGGTGAGTACGGTAAAGGGAAGGGAAGGAGGTCAAGATTAGGGTAAGAAGAGGTAAGGAAAAGGAGTTAATGAGGACAGGTAAGACTAAAGGACCCTAAGAGAAAGTGCAAAGAAGAGGAACCATAAAAAAAAGGGACAAATGAAGTAAAGAAAAAGCGTAAATTGAACAGTAAACTAAATGAAAGGAGGAAATAAAGAGCAGACTAAGAAAATGAAGACATAGAAAGAGGAAAATAAAGTAAAAGAAATAACAGGAAACAATGAAGAGTACATAAAATAAGGAAAAAAAAAAGTGAAAGAGGAAACAGAGAAAACAGACTACGAAGGAAAATACAGGAGAAATAATAAGAGCTTGTAAGGAAAAGAAAGATGAAGAGAAAGGAGGAAGGCAAGACCAGGTAAAGAAAGGTGAGATGAGTGGGTGGCCAGGCGGGTGAGTGTGTGGAGTGGGTGGGTAAAAATTTGAAAGGTTTTGGGGAAAGGAAATCAGATTTGGTGAAGGATGTGTACACTCTTTGTGTGTGTGTGTGTGTGTGTGTGTGTGTGTGTGTGTGTGTGTGTGTGTGTGTGTGTGTGTGTGTGTGTGTGTGTGTGTGTGTGTGTGTGTGCATACTGCCAACATCCGGTCAAGGAAAAAGGAAGGGAGGGAGGAAATGGGAAAGAGAGAGAAAAAACGGTAAGGAGGAGGAGGAGGAAGAGGAGGAGGAGGAGAAAAGCGGAAGGGAGGAGGAGGATATGGATGAAGAAAATAAGAGAAAAACAGGAGAGAGAGAGAGAGAGAGAGAGAGAGAGAGAGAGAGAGAGAGAGAGAGAGAGAGAGAGAGAGAGAGAGAGAGAGAGAGAGGAGAGAGAGAGAGAGAGAGAGAGAGTTACGACCTACCTTCTGCTGACTAACGAAGGGGGAAGAGGGAGAGAGAAAGAGGGAAAGAAGGAGTGGGCGAAAGGAGGACAAGCGAGAGAAGGAAAAGAGAAAAGAGAAAAGAGAAAAGAGAAAAGAGGAAAGGCTAGCCATGAAAAGGGCAAGAGAAATTGAGTAAAGAGAGAGAAAGGACTGATTAAGGAAGAACGGGAGGAAAGGTAAGCAGAGAAGAGAGAAAAGGAGGAAACAAGACAGAAATTGAGAGACAAGAGTTAGTAGAAGAAAGGGAAGAAAGGAAGGAAAAAGAAAATCAAGGGAAGGGAAAGAGGAAAACAAGAATGGCCACTGACAGTCTGGCTACGTAGCAGATTACGATTAACTGAGATTACCTTGAGGAATGTCTAATTTAAAAAAGAACATGGCGGCCATCACCTTAACAACCCACACACGTGCCGGCACACACACACACACACACACACACACACAAGTAATAGCTGCAATTTTGAGCAAAGTCTAGTCCCTTCCCTCTGCTTCACCTCCTCTTCCTCTTCTCCTTCTCCTCCTTCTCCTCCTCCTCCTTCTTCAGCAGTGGCCAACGTGTTCGTCGGCCCCGGGAGGTGATAGTGGTGGTGGTGGTGGTGGTGGTGGTGGTGGTGGTGTGGTGGTGGTAGTGATGGTGGTGGTTGGCGGCGACAATTTGGCTGCCAAGTGGAACGTGACCGACCAAGACAAACACAGTGTTGGCGCCAAGCATTCCCCGCCTCGCCCTCTATGTTCCCTCGCCGGTCAGGAAGCGCCGGCCACCACAACCACCACCACCATCACCACCCAGCGCATTCCAGCGGTACACGAGGCAATGGATTCGTAAATGCACAGAAGAAAAGGAATAAGAAAACGTAAAAAAAAGAAAAAAAAAACCAAGGGTGGTGTTCGTTTGTGGAAGAGAAATGTGGAGGAAGACAGGAAATATAATACTATGTTGTTATATAGAAAAAAAAGTTTGTGGGGAACTAGAAATGCACAAAAAAGAAAGAAAAGAAGAAAAAAAAACAGGAAAAGGTAGATATTCGCATATGGAAGGGAAAAATGCATTCGTAGAGGCAGGGAGTATAATATTATGTTGTTATATATATAAAAAAAAGGAATTTGTGGGGAGCTACAAATGCATAGAAAATAAAAAAAAGAAGAAAAAACAGAAGAATAAAAAGATATTCGCTTGTGCAAGGAACAGTACATTCATTGAGGCATGAAGTATAACAGTGTGTTGTGTTGAGATAAAAAGGGTAATATTTGTAAATGTAAAGAAAAAAAAACGAACGAAAACACATGAAAGGCAAGGAAAATATTCGCTTGTGCAAGGAAAACTGCATTCCTAGAGGCAGGAAAATCATATACGTATAGCATCTTATAGCAAAAATAATACTGTTCTGTAGATAATTCACAAATACACAGGAAATATACAAAACACGGTACAAGGAAACGCTAACAGTAATCCTTGAAATAATAACAATGATGTAAAATAAATGCAAGTATAATTTCAAGAGAGTTACTGGTTCGTACGTGCACACACACACAAACACCCACCCCACCCACCCACCCCCACACACACACACACACACACACACACACACACACACACACACACATGAATACTAAAAAACACAACAGAATAACGGGGAGGTAAAGAAAAAATGAGGAGCAGGAGGAGGAGGAGGAGGAGGAGGAGGAGGAGAACACACAAATAATATGCACCGAAGAATCAGAAAAAAATCAAGAAGGAGAAAGAGAGAGAGACAGTGTGAAAATGAGAAAGAAAGAGACAAAGAGACAGGGGCGCCGTGCAGGGAGGGGAGGAAATGAAGGGCGCGGCGTGAGGCGGAGGGAAGGAGTGAAAGAAAACGATAAGAGGAAAGTTTCTTTGGGCTTTTGTTGGCGCAGAATGGAAGGTTTTCACGCCAGGCAATGCTGGGGAAAGATTTGCTGCTCGTGAGTGACGGAAGAGATGCTGAGATGCCTTCCCTTGCTGGCCTACACTTCTTCCTCCTCCTTCTGGCGTCACATACACTCTTCTTGCTTTTTTTCTCTTCCTCTTCCTGGCGTCACACACACTTCTATATACACTCTTTCTCCTCCTCCTCCTCCTCCTCTTCCTCCAAGCGTCACATACACTTCTCCTTCTCCTCCTCCTCCTCCTCCATGACTTAAGGTGACGGTGACGCAAGAATGTGACGGAGTGGTCGGTAGCGTCACACTCCAGATGAAGGACTGTTGCACCAGTACACCGTCACCATTGCTGTCATTACGAGCACCATCATTACCGTCACTGCCACTGCCGTCACCCCGGCCAGCCAGGGAGCCGCAGCTGACCACACGTCATTGTGTCAAGTGTGGTTGTGGAGTCACGATAAACACTGGAAACACGCAACGCAATACACACACACACACACACACACACACACACACACACACACACACACACACACACACACACACACACACACACACACACACACAGCTACGAAACTTAATAAGCCATCTTGTTTATTTATTGATTTGCTTACTGACCAATTCATTATTTATTTATTTAGTTAGTTACTTGTTTATTTATTTATCATCCCCCTGTAGTTATCTTTGTGGGAGCAGCACATGGAGCTGGTATTTTCTCATACTTTCACGCCCTTGGCTAAATTTCTCAACACACACACACACACACACACACACACACACACACACACACACACACACACAAACACACGGCTCCGAGACTAAATTGACCATCTTATCTATTCTCTAGTGTTTATTTTTGCGGGAGTTACATAATATACATTCTTTTTTAATATACTTCCATAGCCTTGGCCAAATTCCTCAACACACACACACACACACACACGCAGCGAGGGGCCGCCGCGTCAGCCTCGTCCATCAGGCCACACAACCATTACGTTCACCCTGCCAGTAACAACGTCCACCTCACACACTTCGAGGAAATTAAGTGTGGCCGGCCGGGCGGGTTGTACGAAATTACACGGGGGCGGCAGCGGGCGGCGGGCGGCTCATGTACCCTGTCCTCGCCTTATTTATGACCTGTCACCTCTCTCCCCCCATCAAGAGACGCGCCGCCTGTCCCGTTCCCTCTGTCTTGTGTCCTCCCACACACTCAACACTCTCGAGATGAAGTGTAGGGTTTTAAAAAGTGTTTAGTTTCAATTCTTGGTTCTAATTCGTAGTTTTAGTTTTGTATTTGATCCTAAAAAAGTAATTATGTGTTGAATATTGTAATGTATTGTACGTTATGGTTAATAATAAACAAACTAGGCAATTGATTAACTACCTAACTAGCTGATTAACTTAAATAAAGGTGCTGCAGTGAAGGACGGCACGAGAATGCGATCAGGGCACTAAGCATTTTGATACACATGTTCCCTTCTCGTGGTGCCAGCTTAATCAATGCCTAGGTGTTGCTTTTGAGTGATATGCGTTCTTAAGCTTAATAAAGTAGAAGGTAAAGTGAAATTTCGAAAGACATCACTCAGTTCAAAGGGCGTGACAGAATTTTTTTAGATTTTTAAATATATACTTCAAGTTTTCCCTCGTTAGAATCGTCCAGGGTCCCTCAAATGAAGTAACAAATGTCAAACTGCCATTAGCGGCCAAAAAAATAACGCTGATCTGTACTGACTGACTGACTGAACGACTGACTGGCTGGCTGGCTACAAATCGTCCTTCTCCCGGCCGTTAGCTTAACCTGTTCCCCGCTGAGGACTGTTGGGGAACTTAAGGAGGTCAGTGATGGAAAAGGCACGTCGAGAACTCTTCCCGCAATCTCATCCCTTCCCTCCTCCTCTCCTCCCGCCTCGGTCCTTCCCGCCTCTCAAAGTAAATGATTATTGGTTTGGGTCTCCAGTAATCAGCGCCTCTCCCCGCATCTCTCTCAATCCCGCCCGGTGACAGGTGGAGGAAGGAAGGAGGTGAGGTGAGGGTCTGAGGGTCGCTGCGCCGCCCAAACCTGGCACTTAAATCGGACACGAGAAAATATTGGAGTGGAGAACCGGTACTGTGCTGAAGGCGATGCGGTGACTGGTAGACGTTATGCTTGGATAGAGTAGAAGGTAAAGATCTTTGTTTGAGTCGCTGCGCCGCCCGTCACTGGCCCTTAAATCAGATGAGCGAAGAATATGATGGAGCAGGGGAGAGCAGGGGAGAGCAGGGGTGGTATTATATATTGAAGAGAATGCAGTTGTTGGTAAAAGACGTTATGTTCGGATGCATTAAGCTGAAGAACCTTTTATTTTTTTATTTTTTTCGTTCAAATTTCATAATATTAATGTCCGTTTTCAATTTTTTCCTATTTTTCTTTCCTTGTTTTTTTCCTTCTTTTCTATTTCTTCATCATTTGAGAACAGAGAAACTGTCATACGATTTTCCTCTTTCCTTAACATTTCATAATTCCAGAAAGCATAATGTCCATTTTCACATTTTTTTCCTATTTTTTCCTTTATCCTTTCCTATTTCTTCACCATTTCAGAAAAAAAGGATCTGTCATAAAATTTCCCTCTTATTTTAAAATTTCCTTCATAATTCCAGGAAACGGAATAGATGTCTTTTTTTCACGTTCCCCCTTCCATTCTTTCCAATTCTTCCATCATTTGAGGCAATAAAAACCTGCTGTAACTTTAATATCCTCCCTTTTCTTACCCTTAATACCATTTATCTCCCATTTTTTCTTTTAATCACCTGAGAGAATGGAAACACGACTAATATTTATATCTCTCTTTACTTTTCCATCTCGTAATGATAATACCTCCCTTTTTTATTATCTAAGGGAATTAAATCAGCGGTAATATTTATGTCTCTTTTTACCCTTTCCTCCACCTCCCCCCACAACCTCCTCATTGGGTCCCTCATATAAAGAAAATGGGATTCGCGTTGTAACCTCCCACTCCTCGCCTGAAGCCATCACGTTAATTGGCTTTCCTTCCTTTCCTCGTCCACCTTCCAATGTCACAATATCCTTTTCTTTCTGTATTTTATGGGTGGACTCTTCTCCCTCTCCCAAGACTCCCGCGGCGCCTCGTGAAGCACCACCACTACCACCACCACCACCACCCCCACCACCGCTAGTATCACCATCACCACCAACACCATCGAAACAGAACAGATAGGAAAGATGATGATGATGATGATGATGATGAAAAGGAGGAGGAGGAGAAGGAGAACAAGAGCAAGAAAAACAAGAACAAGAGCAAAAAAGAACAAGAACAAGAACATAATGAAAACAGAGAGAGAGAGAGAGAGAGAGAGAGAGAGAGAGAGAGAGAGAGAGAGAGAGAGAGAGAGAGAGAGAGAGAGAGAGAGAGAGAGAGAGAGAGATGGTATACGAAGGGAAAAGAGATGGACGGAAAAGAATAGAGAGAGAGAGAGGGGGGGGCGGCGGCTGTGATGGGGGAGGAGGGGGAGGGGGTATCGTGGGGGCATCGGGGGTTATCACATGGTATCGACAGGTAGTAGGAGAGTCTGGCCAAGGACAATAGGACCCCAAGGATACCCATCAGTACTCATCTTCTTTCTCTCCTTCTCTCTCCTACTCTCTTTCTCTTCTCCTCCTCCTTCTTCTCCTACTACTACTACTATTACTACTACTACTGCTACTACTACTTAATCTATTTTTTTTTCTGTTTCATTTATTTGTATTCACGTTTCTGTTTGTAATTCACTTTCTTGTTTCGTATTCTCCTTATCTCTCCTCCTCCTTCTTCTTCTCAATCTATTTTTTGTTTCATTTCTTTCCGTATTTACTTTTGTGTTTCTAATTTACTTTCTTGTTTTGCATTTACCCTCATTTTTCTTTCTTCTTTTCCTCCTCTTTCTCCTCCTCCTTTTCCTCAACTTTTTTTCTTTATTTCTTTTCTTTCTACTTCCTTTCCTATTCCTAAATAATTTTCTAGTTTTGCATTCCTCTTCTTCCTCCTCCTTCTCTTCTTTCTCTTCCTCCTCCTTATCTTCCATTTCTCTTCACTTATTTGTCTAGCAATTCCCTTTTCTCTTCCTATTTTTTTCTTCCCTCCACTCAATTTCCTCCCGTTTCTCCTCCTTTTCTTTTCCTCCTCATCCTTCTCATACTTATCCTCCTCCTTATCCACTTCACTCCCTTGCCTCGATCTTTCCTTCTCCCTCCTCCACTCTTTTCCCTACTCCCTCTATCTATATTCTCTCTCCTCACACCTTTGTCTCTTCCTTTCCTTTTCCTTTCTCCTCTTCCATCATCTATACTCTCCCTCCTCGACCCTTCCTCCTGTCTTATGCATTCCCCTTCCCATTCTCGTGTCACTCCTCCGTCCCTTTCTTTCCCCAACTCAACTCCTCCTCCTCCTCCTCCTCCTCTTCCTGCTCCTCCTCCTCCTCCTTTCGTCTCAAAGAACGATTTTATACCTCATTTGTTTAGCAACGGTTCTCTGCTGCTACCGAGAGCGAGAGCGAGAGAGAGAGAGAGAGAGAGAGAGAGAGAGAGAGAGAGAGAGAGAGAGAGAGAGAGAGAGAGAGAGAGAGAGAGAGAGAGAGAGAGAGAGAGAGAGAGAGAGTAAGGGTATGTTCAGTGTCCCAAGAATCCTTCCCTTGTCACGCTGGTGTCCTCAAATCGACAGGAAATTCCCTCTGTAAGATCAATCAGCCTGGAAGAGGAGGAGGAGGAGGAGGAGGAGGAGGAGGAGGAGGAGGAGGAGGAGGAGGAGGAGGAGGAGGAGGAGGAGGAGGAGGAGGAGGAGGAGGAGAAGGAGAAGAAGGAGAAGGAGAAGGAGGAGGAAGAGGAGGGATAAGAAGATGAGGTGGATATAGAAGAGAAGAGCATGGACGAGCAAGAAGAAAAATGAGAACAAGAAAAGATGAACAACAACAAGAAGAATCACAACAAAAAACAGACAAAACACACAAGCCTCTGAAACCAAACACCTAAAAATACGCATGATAAAACACCATTTCAACCCAACACACCCAAACTACCCCATCCCACCACACTCTTTACACAAAACACCCTCGTCACACCAATTCTTCCTCACTTAACATCACCAACACCCAGACACACACTCTCCTCTCCCTAAGACGCCCTAGCCACGTTGCCCTGCCGTCTGGATAATCCCTGGCCGCCCCTGAAGGCCCCTCAATGGCACCAGAGTCGAGTCCCTTGCCCTAAATTTTTCAGAGAGCCGAAAATTGAAAGATGTGTTGTTATCTAAGTGTTTTGTCCGCCATCACAGTAATCCCCTTAGGTCCAGACGCGGGCCAGGCAGATGATGCTCCCTCCTCCTCCTCCTCCTCCTCCTCCTCCTCCTCCTCCTCCTCCTCCTCCTTCTCCTCCTCTGCCTCTTCCTTCTCCTACAGGTTAGTCTTAAGGGACATTACCCAAACATTACCTGGGGAATCTCTCTCTCTCTCTCTCTCTCTCTCTCTCTCTCTCTCTCTCTCTCTCTCTCTCTCTCTCTCTCTCTCTACCATGAGGATTTAGTGAGCAAAGAAGAAAAGAAGAAGAAGAAGAAGAAGAAGAAGAAAAAGAAGAAGAAAAAGAAGAAGAAGACAAAGACCAAACAAAACCGCTAACTTTGTCACTCTCATAAACTTAAAACACACAAAACGCCAACATATTAGCCTACTTAGACCTAATTTACTCTACATTTACCTCCCTGTAGCCTTTTACTGCCTCTCCACTACCACAGGACTAGCACTCGCCAGCAGAGGGACAAGCTGGGCCCTTCGTTACCCTCCTGACGCGGCGGGAGGGTAGGGGCTGTCACCCTTCCTTCCCGCACAAGACAGAACACCCAACACAGTCCTCGAGACACATTCCACGCGTGTAAGATGGTCTTTCTGACATCCTGTAATTCGTTTAACCTTTTTTAAGCCATTTTCCTTCATTCCTCAATCTTTTTATCTCTTCTTCTGTATCTAGTTTATTTTTCTCTCATTCTTTTTCGCAAGGGCCAAAAAAAATCTGTTGCTATCTGCTTTTTCCGTTTGTAATCCTTCTCCTTTTTCTTCTCCTCCAGTTCTTTTATTTTTCCTATTTCTCATCATCACTCATATTCTTTCTTTCCCTCCTCGTTTTCCAGTCCTACTCTTTCACCTTCTCCGCTCCAATTCCTCGTTTTCTCCTTTCTCCTCCACCTCCTCCTCCTCCTTTATTTCTCTTCTCTCTACATCGGCTTTTTGTGGTGCGAGGGAGTGAGATGCAGGTGTGTGGAGGAAGAGGAGGAGGAGGCGGAGGCGAAGGCTTATGGACCAGAGAGTGAGGCAGGGAGGGAGGGGGAGGGGAAGAAGGCGCCTGAAAACTCCATACAGGTAATCACGCTGAGGTTCTTGGGAGTCTTTGTATTGAAAGAACCCGCGGGACTCGAACCCACAACCCTCACCCCCTTTCCCCAAAACCTCCCAAGACAACCCCCCTTTCCCTACCCGCCCACCAGCCGCCTCCACCCAAGAAAGGCACCCCAGCAGCTCTCTTTTCTCCCCGACACCACAAAACGCCACTTTTCTTTTCACTTTTTCTTTTTTTCCTTCTCCTTTTCTCCTTTTCCAAGACAGAGTGAAAGAAAGAGGCAGCCACGACCCTCTATTTCTATTTTCCTTGTTGGTTTACCTGTGTGTGTGTGTGTGTGTGTGTGTGTGGGTGGGTGGGTGGGTGGTACACGCACACACAGGTACACACACGCCATTGAATTTTGTATGAGTACCTGTATTTGAGAGAGAGAGAGAGAGAGAGAGAGAGAGAGAGAGAGAGAGAGAGAGAGAGAGAGAGAGAGAGAGAGAGAGAGAGAGAGAGAGAGAGAGAGAGAGAGAGAGAGAGAGAGAGAATACTCCCCAGACAGTCGACCAGTCAACCCACAACCTTAAAAAAAAAAAGAAAAAAAAATCCAACTAAAAAACATGACAAGACACGAATAACAATAACAATAATGAAAACACACACACACACACACAGAAAAAGTACATTATTCAACGTAGTCCAAATAAAGATGCCCCCACACTTGCCCACAAAAACCGAACCAGCGCCTCATTCCCACATTCAGTTTGCGAATCTTTGTGTTCCTCGTGTTTTCCTTTCCTTTTCTCTCAGTCACGTACTAGGCGAGCATTTCCAAAAACCCCGTCCTGTCTTGATTATTTCTCCCTTCCATAAGCAGTAGCAGGAGGAGGAGGAGGAGGAGGAGGAGGAGGAGGAGGAGGAGGAGGAGGAGGAGGAGGACGAGGAGGAGAAGCGAAATATGTCACGTATAGAAGTTAATGAGGGAAGGGTGAATAAAGGAGGAGAAGGAGGATATGAGAGACACATACAAACATACGTACGCACAAACAGACATGCATACACACAAACATACAAGCAAACGTTGACTTCCAAGAAACGCATAATATTAATGCAGCTGCGGTGTATGTATAGTGTGTAATTAAATCACACACACACACACACACACACACACACTCACACACACACACATTGGCTCTCTGATAATTACTTTTTCCTCCTCCTTCTTCTCCTCCTCCTCCTCCTCCTTCTGTAATCCACTTTCTCTTTCTCACACATATAATCATCACTTAACAAAACAATGAAAGACAGTATTGCTTTCTATTCCTCTCTCTCTCTCTCTCTCTCTCTCTCTCTCTCTCTCTCTCTCTCTCTCTCTCTCTCTCTCTCTCTCTCTCTCTCTCTCTCTCTCTCTCTCTCTCTCATTTATAGCCTCGGAAAAAATCTAATGACTAAGGGCCTTGGAAGGAGGAGGAGGAGGAGGAGGAGGAGGAGGAGGAGGAGGAGGAGGAGGAGGAGGAGGAGGAGGAGGAGGAGGAGGAGGAGGAGGAGGTTGCATGAAAAGAGGCCGATAGAATTCAACATTTCATCACATTCCTGCCTCCTCCCTCTCCTCTCCCTTTCCTCTTCTCTACTCCTCCTCATTCTCCTCCCCTTCCTTCTTCTCCTCCTCCAGCCGCACACTCCTCTCAAGCAGACACGGAAACCCTCATTAGGATCCCCGCCAAACACTGAGCTGCCTGTCAGACAAAGAGGGAAGGAGGGAGAGAGGGAGGGAGGCAGCGGGGAGCGGGAAAGAGGAAGGAAGGAGAGTCGTACAGACAAAGCACCTCAATGAGAATGTAAACACAGCTGGTGATTCAATATGACTCCCAGATTAACTAACACTCATGCATCACTAGCGTCGCGCCGCCGCTGCCTCTGCCTCCACTGCTAAGCTCGCTATTCATTAAGAAGAGTTGGCTGACGCTCTAATGCTGCTACTGCTGCTTATGAATGTTGGTGGATCGCATTCTTAACATCGACTATTTTTAACGGGTCAGTGGAAGTTAAAATTTGCATGGATGTTTTTTTTTTTTAGATTTTATTAGTGGTTTAACAGCTGCAGTTGATGTTATTAAGTGTGTGTGTGTGTGTGTGTGTGTGTGTGTGTGTGTGTGTGTGATAGTTTAACAGGGTCTAGTCTAGTGGAAGTTGCTGAGATTCACAGGGGTATTGGGTATTTTCGAGATTTCAGTGATAGTCTTTAAGCTCTAGTGGAAGTTGAGATCTGAAGGGTTGTTCTAGGATTTTATTGATAGTTTAAGAGTTGCAGAGGAAGTTACTGAGATTTGCAGGGATATTTCCAGATATAGTTTAACAGCTCCAGTGACAGTTGCTGAGATTTACGAGGATGCTTTCATGATTCCCAGTGGTAGCTTAACATGAGAACCCGATAAATCATTCCTGTGGTCTTTCGGGAAATCGTCAACGCAAAGTGTTTTAAAATACGAGTCTTGTTCCCAAAGTTGGTACAGGATTGGATCATTTGAATATGTAATCTCTCTCTCTCTCTCTCTCTCTCTCTCTCTCTCTCTCTCTCTCTCTCTCTCTCTCTCTCTCTCTCTCTCTCTCTCTCTCTCTCTTCGTGCTGCACACTGGGTGGTTCAGCGCCCGGCCTCGCCCTGCACTAATCACTCGGAATATTAAGGAGAGGAGCAGCGGCGGCGGTGCGATGAAAAAGTGAAGCTGATGACGCTGGGGGTCACTGGAGGGCCAGGAGGGAAGGGCGGGGGCGCGGGGCGGGGCATGAATGGCCTATTCTCCTCGGAATCAGATTAACCCCGAGGAAGCGAGCGGATCTGAACGGCGCCTTTCGGGGCAAATCTGTTATGTCAACACGCCTGCTGGGCCGCTCCCGGGACTCTGGCAGTGAGGCGGGCATGCGGCGGGCTGGAAGGGAGGCAGGGAGGCAGGGAGGCAACAAAGCGCTGTGTGAAACATATGACAAAGACGCCTCAGAATGCATGCAGCGGGGAGCGTCTGAGGGAGAGAGAGAGAGAGAGAGAGAGAGAGAGAGAGAGAGAGAGAGAGAGAGAGAGAGAGAGCACCGCCACCGCCTGGCTCCCTTGTTGCTTGGCCTGACGCGGCTAGTGAGGGTCAGGGTACAAAACACGACGGTTACTGCACCAACACTGGCTTTGGGGCTTCACACGCCCACTATTCCTTTTGCATCAAGGGAAAATTCAGTGTACGTGTGGCCGAGGGAGTAGCCGCAGGGAGGGTCACGCCCCGGCCGCAGGAAGTGTTCGGCAGCGGAAATGAGCAGAACTGGCGGAGGGCTGAGGAGACGGCAAGCGCCTGGGAAGGCGATGATTGCAGCGGCGATGAACAAGGACTATAAGAAGTGAGGAAATGCTGAGAGGAGAGTGAAGGCAGGCAAAAACAACCCTCAGCCTTCAATGTCAAGCGGATGACCCACTATGAAGATGATTTCGGAGGAGCCTCGTCCGCAGTAATACAAGGATATATATATATATATATATATATATATATATATATATATATATATATATATATATATATATATATATATATATATATATATATATATATAAGGTATTCCAGCTCCTCGTGATGGCCTCCCGTCTGGTGGCGGCGCTGCAGATGCACACGATAAGACCCCTGCTGTCCATCCCCTGCCCTCCTGGCCTTCCATTCAGCCTCCGCTGCTCAACACGAGATCAACACAGCGCCCATGCCCACGCCCCGCCACTTTACGCCCTCCTCGGTAGCCCAGCTGAGATAAGCCTTTTTTAAGCCTTTTCTTCGCCTCGCCCAAGACTAAAGTTAACATATCTTGCCGTCTCTGGTGCCGCAAGACCTGAGCCTCGCCAGATACACGCAGGGAGGGGGAAGTCGGGGCGAGTCGGGGCGGGACGGGGCGGGTCGAGTTCTGGTCTATCAGATGAAGCACGGCAGGTCGGCCCGCCCCTCCCATGTCGTCGGGAGCTGCTGCTGCTGCTGGTGGTGGCCGCCGGGGTAGCCACTGGAGAGCGTGGGTGGGGGTTGGGCGTGGATGCTAGAATGTGGGAGGATGTGGGGGCCTGGGCGGGGATGTGTGTAGGGGCGTGGGAGGGGGCAAGTGCTGGGATGTGGATGGGGGGTGGGTGAGGGAGGTAGTCATCCACCACATCCACACTCGGGTCAGTTCACCACGTCAGCTCCACCAGATCCATTACAGATATTAAAGTATCATTTTCTACGTGCGCCTCCATCTCGGCCGCCTGACCTACAAGCGCGCTGCTGTCTGGCCCGCAACACGCCGCCTGCTGGGTCCTGCTGCCCTGCTGAGCCTCCGACGCCCTTACCTGTACCTGGACTCATGCGTGGGCGGTGAGGCGTGGCGCGGAGCCTTGCCGGGATAACACGTACCTGGAACAAAAAGAAAAGGCACTTAATAACACAGCTACTCTCTCCCTGGTGGTGGTGGTGGTGGTGGTGGTAGTAACGTGTTTCAGGGCATACCTATCAGATTACACCTGCTAATCCTCGGCCGCCACGGAGCGTAACAAATAATTATTGGACTTGCATAATAGCCACCGTCAGCCAGCAAACCCTCCACCCACTCCACCTCCACCCACCCACGCAGACTCGCACTAAACTCTCACTAAAAACACTTCATTGTTATTTTATGAGGCCTTTAGAGAATAAATGACCGTAATCAGAGCTTTTTGCCACAAGTCATTTGCACATTCTGAAGGAGCGTGTGTGGGTGTGTGGGCGGCTAAGGAGGGATGCTGTGAAAGGTGGGAGCATAGTAAGGGAAGGGTGGGGGTTCTTTGGGTTGGGGGTGGTAATATGGAGGTCTTGATACGAGCATGGTAAGGGGTATGTGAGGGGCATGGTGGTAGTGCTGGTGGTGGTGGTGGTGATGGTGGTGGTGGTAATAGAAAGCTCAATAAAACAAATAGGCATAAAAAAAAATAACATTATGTAGTAAACCCAAAATAAGAAAAAAAAAATAACTAGAAGAGAACGAGTGATATAACATTAAAAAGAGGAATATCTGTTTAATCTCCAAAAGCAAATAATGAAATAGATCTTAGAATAACTTTAAAAAAATAATAAATAATAATTCCACAGCATATGCCTTATCTGACTGAAATCTAAGGTAAGATATGACTAAGTAATTTGAGGTAAGGTAAGGAAAGGTAAGGCAGGGTAAGGTAAGGTAAACTATGATAAAATGAAGTACAGTTAGATAAGATACAGTACGATATGATAAGGTAAGGCGTGTAAGTCAAGGGGAAGGTCAAGGAAAGGTAAGGAAGGTCAAGGAAAGGTAGGGGAGGGAAGGGGGAGAAAAGTAGGAAGGGTTAGCTAAGGTCAGGGGTACTTTAATCTTCCCTTCATCAGTTCATTCCCCTTCATTCCTTCCTCTACTCTCACTCTCCCTCCCTTCCTTCCTTCCATCTTCCTGCCCTCATCCTTGCTTTCTCTAGTATCCCCATTCCTTCCTAGAGAGAGAGAGAGAGAGAGAGAGAGAGAGAGAGAGAGAGAGAGAGAGAGAGAGAGAGAGAGAGAGAGAGAGAGAGAGAGAGAGAGAGAGAGAGAGAGAGAGAGAGAGAGAGAGAGACAGAGAGAGACCACAATACCACTAATTCATCCTATTACCTGTTCGTTCTTCGACAGTAAATTAAACTAAACACACACACACACACACACACACACACACACACACACACACACACACACACACACACATACACAAACACGAGAAGATGAAAGAGGAGAAAGAAGTGAGGAAAAAAATACACAAAAAAATACTGCAAATTAACCCAAAACTATGAACCAGAGAGAGAGAGAGAGAGAGAGAGAGAGAGAGAGAGAGAGAGAGAGAGAGAGAGAGAGAGAGAGAGAGAGAGAGAGAGAGAGAGAGAGAGAGTACAGGGGGGTCAAGGATGCGGCTCCAGGTGAGTGAGCAAATGAAGACATGAAGTACTCCTAGGGTTAGCCAGGTCATGCATGAGTGAAGCCGCTACACTGTCCTACCCTCCCCCTTCCATCCTGCCATCCCCAATCCCACCCCACCCCGCCCCGCCCCTCGCTACTCCCCTGAAGCTTCTCTCCCCGCGTGGGCGTCCTCCTGAGCGCACGGAACCGCCGCGGAGAAGCGTAATTGATTCACCGGATTCACACGCGAAGCACTAAAGCCACTGTCTTGCCTTCAATCTTGAGACCCGAGGGAAGATCTGGGCTACGGTGGCGTGGGAACTGTGTGTGTGTGTGTGTGTGTGTGTGTGTGTGTGTGTGTGTGTGTGAGAGAGAGGAGGAATGGTAAGGAGTGAAGGAGATTTTGGGGAAGTTTGTGAAGGTGAAAATTACCGAATAAAGAACTAGAAGGAGGGTAAGGAGAAGGAGGTAAGAGGCAGGACGAGGAGGAGGAGTGGAAGAAAAGCGTGAAGGACATTTAGAAGTACTTATGAAGAACGGAATGGAAATAGGTAAGTGTGAAGAGAGAGAGAGAGAGAGAGAGAGAGAGAGAGAGAGAGAGAGAGAGAGAGAGAGAGAGAGAGAGAGAGAGAGAGAGAGAGAGAGATGTAGCCTTAGGACAAGTAGAAAGAGACGCTATTGCCTGAGGCGCCTCACTTCCTTTCCTTCACTCACTCCTCTGACCACATCAGCATCACGACACACACACACACACACACACACACACACACACACACACACACACACTTATCCTCGTAATTTCCACCTCATTTCCTCCGCTCGCAGTCAAGTATTTATAAAGTAACTTATAAACACAGAAGTGGCAATTATTTTAGAATAGTGAGAGTGGTGGAGTGGGTCAAGGCGCCATCTAGGTACTCTGAACTCCACTTATAAGTCTCAAGTTCAAGTCCACCTCCCATTTATAACACTTAAGAGGCTGCCAATGTCCCTCACACACGCCACGTCGCCTTAATCGCTTCAGTTCCTCCACATCTACATGTTTTAATCTCTCTCATTAGTGTCCGTCACGCAGCGAGATTATGTCGTGATGTAGTGGGCTTCGTGTGTCCTAATGGTGGTGGTGGTGGTGGTGGTGGTGGTGGTGAAGGATAGCTGAGTCCCCCTGAAGGATGCCCATGGCCCATGCTCCTGCCGGTCCCTCGCGCTGCCTCCGCCAAGCCACAGGGGCGCAGGAAGAGCTATGACGTAAGAGTAAAGGTTCTGGTGGTGGAAGGTGCACGTGAGCCTACCCGGGTTGTTTTCGTGTTAAAGGCCACGGGGTTGGTTTGCGTGGTGGTGGTGGTGGTGGTGGTGGAGGAGGAGGGTGAGAGGCGCCTACATACACACACACACACACACACACACACAATGGTTCCCTGTGTCGGAGGGCAAGACGCGGTTATCAACATAAACAAATCCCTCGTCCCTTCCACTCGCTCCTCCGCGTCTGCGCCTCGCCGCCACGTCCCGCCAGACGCCGCGCCTCCACGGTGCAGGAGCAGACGTGGAGTTGAAAGAGAGAAAAAATAAATAACGGAGGCAAGAAATCAACAGGTAGACACGGCGAGGCCCCACACTCCGCGGGTCACCGGCACCGAGACCCTCGCGATGGCAACACTGAAGCCTGACGTGCTCATTAATTTGTATCCCGCCTCACGCATCTGTCCCCTCGGCCTGCACCTCCTCCCCGGCAGGTCTCACCTTGGCCAGGCCCTCGCGCTCGCCTGCTGCACCGCCACGCCAGGGGTGCAGACCCACTCCGGGGGCCTTGTAAGCCACGCTAAATCAAAGAGCCTCGCGGTGTCTGGCAAGGCGACGCGGCGTCCGTACCTTGACCCTGGCAAGACGATGCTACCAGATTTCTACTTCCAGCAGTACTACTCCGCCCCCCTCACCTCACCCCAGCACGCCAGGCACGTAGCAAGATGTGCCGTCAAAAAACATGATGGAAACTAATCTTAGGTAAAGTCTGTGACGCCCACGTGACTGCTCGACTTGAAGAACTTTTTTTTTCCTTAAAAGCCTAAAAGTTTGATACGGAATATTAATCAGTTAAAGTCCCGTGAGTCGCCTTAATGTATCTGTGGAAGCCATTGACGTATTCACGCTAAGAATCTTGAGGTGAATGCTGCAGCAGGTGAGTGAAGCAGGCAGCCCGCGGGGCAGACCCTGGCCCGCCTGCCTGAGGTACGACGACCGCTGCGCCTCCGACTCGCGTTCAGCCGTAATCCCTCCCTCCCCCTTCTCCTCCTCGCCGCCGCCGCCACTTCCACTACACACTATTGTTCCCCGACGGTAAGACTCGTGTGCCACTTAACAGCACGATGAGAGGGAACACAGCGCGCCCTGCCCTGTGCCGGCTACTAGGAGGCTTTCTCCCGCCACGGTCCTGCCGGCGGGTGGCGAGCCAAGAACCACCACCACCACCCCCTCTACAGACAGGGTCCCAGAAAGGCCTGGCCCGAGGCGGAAGGCCACCATGAGAAGCTCGAAACACCTCGGAGTGGTCCATCTCGGTGGTGTTCACTCGATCCCGCCTCGCAGCGCCGCCCCGTCAGTAGCACCTCAGTAGTCACCGCCGACACACTCCAGTGACTCCCCAGGACAACACTACTCTGCTCCGCTCACGCCGCCTGCTCTCCCGCCACCACGCCACCATCACTCCACGCCTGAAACAATGCCGGGAGACACACGCACGTGGTAGCTGAGGGTAAAGGTGGCCACGACAGCGCTACGTGTGACCTCCCCCGCCAGGCCGTGGACTCGCCCGGCCGTGGACCCTCCAGGCGAGTCAGGAGGCGGCCTGGAGTGCCAAGACAGCAGCAGTCTTCCTCGCGCCTCGCACCGAAATGCAAATCATCAAAGCAAACGAAGCCGCTAAACACACGACACATTTTCTCTCCCGCGTCTCTCCGCACCTGCCTGGATGACGCCGCGCGGGGAGCCACGCAGGAGGAGGATAACGAAGGAGAGACACCACACTGGCAGTCACGAACACTAACTAAACAGATGACATAATTACCTCTTCCGTGCCCTCCCACACCTCCCTCGTCCCTCGCTTCCCCTCCCGCACGGAAAAGAAAGGAATGGAAAGAATAAGGGAGGAAAGAAGGTGATGAGTGAGGGAGACGGACCTTATTCCCACCACGCCGCGCCCTCCCGCACCCTTCACGCCCCACCAACACCTCGGCAACGCACCTCAACGCTGAGACAAAAACACGGATGAGGGAAGGAGGTGGCGACGGTGATGGAGGAGGAGTAGGCTGGGGTGGATAGGCCTAACATTGCAGGTGACGCCGCTGCTGCTTCCGTCCACTCAACACTGGGACAGGTAACTCCCACACCTGTCCCAATACAAAATGACGCTAAAAAGTACGACCCTTACTACTACTGCTGCTACAGAATCTACACTGAAATAAAGGGAGGGTACAATAAGACATCCTCCTTATCTCCCGGTATAAAAAAAGGATCTAGATTAGGACGCAAAGGAATAAAAATGTCACATCCACGCCGCCATTACCTCACCATCGCCAATACCGTTGCAACACGACACGGGAAAAGAATTGGTGTGCGAGAGACGAAACAATAAGATGACGAAATAAATGAATAGAGAAATAATAGGCCTTGTCATGTGTGAGCCAATCGAAATGAAAGAACCAAGAAAGAAAACTCTGGAATTTTAAGAGATGAAACAATAACATGACGAAAGAGATACACAAAGAACAGACAAATCACACGTAAGGAAGCACGAAAGAAAGGAAGCTAAACGAGAGCTGGAAGTTGAAAGAGCCGTAATCAAAATAAATCAAAAGAGAAATAAGAAAAAAAATCGTACTATATATGTGAGAGGGACAAATGACAGGTAACAAAGAAACACATAAATTTTCAAAGAAACCGAAACAATTACATAACAAAAGAAAAGGAGAACAAAAACCATACCATGTAAGAGAAACCACATTACAAGACACGTAAGAAAGAAAGAGAAAACTAAACCCAATCTGGAATTTAGCACCACAAGGGAGCGCACACTGGAACTTTTTGAGGAAGCAAGAAGTGGACACGCCGGCCAGAACACCAGGGCCGCCCAGTGACCGATGGAAGACGGAGAGGCATCACCAGGAGGGAGAGGGAGAGAGGGAGAGGTGAGAGGAGCAGAGAGAGGGGGAGATAAGAGTGAGGAATATTTCAACTGACCAGTGAAGAGAGGTGAGGAGTCTGCAAGAGAGAGAGAGAGAGAGAGAGAGAGAGAGAGAGAGAGAGAGAGAGAGAGAGAGAGAGAGAGAGAGAGAGAGAGAGAGAGAGAGAGAGAGAGAGAGAGAGAGAGAGAGAGAGAGTGGATTGTCTCCTCACCTGTCAGGAGGCAACACACTTCCATTGTTCCTCGTGCAAGTTGATTCTGTTTTCCATTTATCCCTCCCTCTCTCTCTCTCTCTCTCTCTCTCTCTCTCTCTCTCTCTCTCTCTCTCTCTCTCTCTCTCTCTCTCTCTCTCTCTCTCATGACTCCGTGTGAAAATTTCCTAACAATAAGTACATTAAAACAATCAAAACGAAGCAGTATCAATAGTAGTAGCGAAGGTGGTAGTAGTAGTAGTAGTAGTAGTAGTGGTAGTAGTAGTAGTAGTAGTAGTAGTAGTAGTAGTAGTTCAAATATCACCAGTCTATTCTTCACTCACACCACAAGTCTCCCTCCTCCTCCTCTTTTACCTCCCTTTCCTCCTCCTCCTCCCCACAACCCATCTTGCTCCACCAGCACCACCATTTTCTGCCACACCCCACCACCACTACCCTGCCCTTCCCTGCCCTCATTCTCCCACCCTGGCCGCCCCACCCTTCCATCCAGCCAGCCAGTCAATCAGTCTGCACGTCGACCATTTCTACTTTCTTATTTCTTGTTTTTTTTTTCTCGTCGACTTTCTTTTCATTCACCACCAAAGAGAAAACTACTACTACTACTACTACTACTACTACTACTACTACTACTACACTACAAGTTACATTAGTTTTCTGACTCATTGCCTTCATTAAAAGTCAAGGGAAAGCGGATGTGTTAGTTAAGTTAGGTTAGGAAGGTGATATGACTTGAGCGGAGGGGAGGGGAGGGGAAGTCGTAAGTGAAGAGGAGATAAGAAGAAGGAAGAAGACAGGAAAGGAGTGGAAAATGGGTGGGATGAGAAGGAGGGATGATGAAGGGAGGAGGAAGATTTGGAAGGAATATCATTTGAGTATCACTTGGGTCACGTTAAGTTATCTCCTCTTCGTATTCTTTCTCTTCCTACTTGTCATACCACTACATTTACTATAGTCATCAAGAAAACGAAAGACAGAAGAAAAAAAATGTTAATAGCACCAAGAGGCGTAACGACGAAGTAACAACAGGAACAACAGCAGCAGCAATCCCACCAGCGCTGCATTGCCAAGACTTGAACCCCGCCTTGCTTTGCCTCGTCTCGCCTCCGCCGGGCAGCACAAGCCAGATGAGGGAGCACGAGCCACCAACCCCGACACAGGTAGCAGGCCATTCAAAAAAAAAAAAAAAAAAAAAAAAAAGAATAGAAAAAAACACTTCCCTTTCCCTCAAGCTAGTGGTGAGGGTGTGGTGGTGGTGGTGGTGGTGCGTGTGTTGCTGTGCTGCTGTTGTTGTTCTTGCCGTCATGTGTGCCCGTCTGCCCCTGTGACGGCACCCAGGAGAGGCCTAAGAAAAGGGAGATTTTTCCGGCGTGTTGTTTCAGTGGCAGTTTCATGTGTGAGTCTGTGAAATGGAGCGTGGTGTCAATACGAGGCCGGGAATTGAGAAGTGCCGCACCAGATGGCCGGGGGAAGGTGACTCAGCGAACAGTCAGTGCCCTCTCTTTCCACTTGCCTCCCTCTGCCTCTCCCTCCCTCGCTTCCTTCCTTGATCCTTCTGTCTAGCGTACGAGTATCTCCTCATCTCATCTCGCCGCGGCACCGATAAAGCCCCAGCTGCGCGCAACGGTGGAGTGTCGGCGTCCCCTGAGCGGGAGGCTGGCTTGGCGCGGCGGGGCTGCTGCAGTAAATAGCCGCGCGAGACAAAAACAGGAGTGAGGCGCGGCGGTAGGGGCGACGCCAGCACCCGCGAGGGCCAGCCAAACGGCCCCTCCTCTGTCTTGCCGTCAAATAAAATGCAAATGGATGAGTGAGGCTCCTCCATCGCCCCGTGCACCCCACCTCAACCACCCTCCCCGCTGTGCCTCCCCACCATCTCACCCCACGGCCACCAACACGCCGTTCGCCCAGAAATGTGCAGCCGCAATGGGCGCTCAAGAGGACCAGGGAAAGATACAACGACGAGGCACAATAACAAAAGTGACTGACGACCACTCCCCCTGACTGAGTTACGAGGGAGTGGATGGAGGCACCGCACACCTCCCTCACTCCCTCCTCAGTGACCCCTGCAACCGCACAGCCAGCGAGGAAGAGGACAAGCCGGGGCGCTGTACGGGGCTGCAGTAATGTGGATAAAAAGCAGATTAATCTAAAAATTTCCAGCACCGCCACAGGGTTCGGTTAAGGAGGGGTGGACGGCCACGCGGTGCAGGAGAGAGAGAGAGAGAGAGAGAGAGAGAGAGAGAGAGAGAGAGAGAGAGAGAGAGAGAGAGAGAGAGAGAGAGAGAGAGAGAGAGAGAGAGAGAGAGAGAGAGAGAGAGAGAGAGAGAGAGAGAGAGAGAGAGAGAGAGCGGCCGCGGGGCTCCTCATCACCGAGACACGGGGAGGCAATGTTTGCAGGGATGTGGGTAATGCCTGTACTTGTGAGGCGGGGGCGGGTCCTGGCAAGGCGTAAGTCACTGCGCTCAGAACCGGTCGTGGCGGCGCCTTAATAACACCAACGGGGCAGTGACCTTACCCCAGCCAGCCAGTCAGCCAGTCAGTCGGTCCGCCAGCCAACGCCACAGCAAGCCGGTCAGTCCATCCGCCAGCAAGCCAGTCAGTTCGCCAACCAACGCCACATCCCGACGGCCCAAGATAGCAAGCTGGATAAGCATCTGATGATCGCAGCTTAACGTTCCTCGCATTTCCCTCACGCTGCACTCCTTTTTTCCTCAACACTCTCCCGCCTCTCCCCGGCCAGCTAACACAACTCTTCCCTCCTACACTCTCTCTCTCTCTCTCTCTCTCTCTCTCTCTCTCTCTCTCTCTCTCTCTCTCTCTCTCTCTCTCTCTCTCTCTCTCTCTGTCCCTCCCTCCCTCCTTCCCACCACCGTCTCAAGTTTCCTTATCTCCCAATCATTTTCTCTTCTATTCTTATAATAGAACCCAGCAATCACTTCCCCATCGTTCTCTCATTCCGCGTGTGGTTTACCTTATCTCTCACTCTCTCTCTTTGTCTCTCTTTCCCTCTTCTACCTCAATGTCCATCGGTGCTTCTTTCTCCCCCTCGTTCTATTGGAGTCACCAAAACCCTATCGTTTTTATCTCTAACACACACACACACACACACACACACACACACACACACACACACACACACACACACTATCCCTCCTGCGTGCGTGTCGGAAAGTATGTCTCCCAATTTTAAGGTGAAGCTGAAGACCGTTCGCACACTCACACTTACCGATCCCCTTCAGCTTAAACGTGTATTTCTTTCCCCCTTCTCTCCTGCTCCTCCGCTGCGTGTTTGCCTTGCCTGCTCCCAAAGCCGTGCAGGTTCCGGGGCGCTAAGTGACGTAACCTTAAAGTGTATTACAATTATCCACAACTCTATTAGCGAGCCGCCGATTACCATACTTCCATTGAATACATTACTCCCTTGTTTGGCCGTGCGAATAATTGAAGGGTGTTGGTGATGGTGCTGGAGAGAGAGAGAGAGAGAGAGAGAGAGAGAGAGAGAGAGAGAGAGAGAGAGAGAGAGAGAGAGAGAGAGAGAGAGAGAGAGAGAGAGAGAGAGAGAGAGAGAGAGAGAGAGAGACTGGATAATCGAAGCTCAAAGAATCAAAAGAACATAGAAAACAAAAGATGGAAGAGAAAAAAATGGATGAGGAATGGAGGGAAGAGGAGTAAGGGGGAGGGGGAGGAGGAGGGGAATGGACAAGGGTAAGGGGAAGGTGGTGGGTGGGGGGAAAGGGATGGGTCAGAGTTCAGGCGGGGTGAGGCGAGGCAGGAGCGTCTTCCCCCTGGAGGCTGAATATTAATGATGATTAAAAGTGATGACGAAGGCGATGGCGGAGACGATAGGGAGGTGACCAGAGAGAGAGAGAGAGAGAGAGAGAGAGAGAGAGAGAGAGAGAGAGAGAGAGAGAGAGAGAGAGAGAGAGAGAGAGAGAGAGAGAGAGAGAGAGAGAGAGAATGAATCACAATATATAGTGCTAAGAAAAAAAATGAGGGAAGAAAGGTATATAACATATGAGAGAAATACAGCGAGAGAGAGAGAGAGAGAGAGAGAGAGAGAGAGAGAGAGAGAGAGAGAGAGAGAGAGAGAGAGAGAGAGAGAGAGAGAGAGAGAGAGAGAGAGAGAGAGAGAGAGAGAGAGACTAAAGCATCCAGACAAAAGATAAATTAGTAAGAGAATACCAAACTGATTCCTACACCATGATCCCTCTCTTCCCTTCCTCCCTATCTCTCCCTTCCCTCCATCCTTCTCCCTCCCTTTCCTCCCTTCAGCACGCAAACACCACGGCAGATAAGGAACGATTTACGACTTGCAGCCTCGCTATCACCACCATCACGGCCTGGGCGCGGCGTGTGGCAAGCGGGTGGGTCGAGTCCAGATGGGAGAACGCTGGTGATTTCAATGCGGTAAACAATAGTGATCATTTGGTGATTTCGATGCGGCAAAAAATAGTAATCCAAATACTCGTCTTTTTTTTTTTTTCAAGGGATTTCTCCATGTAGTATTAGTTAGGTTCTTGCACTGTTGTATTTAGAGAATAGCAGGTTTATTGGGTCTTCTCTCTTTCTATCCCTCTCTCTCTCCTCATGATTTCAATGCGGCAGATGATGGCAATTCAAATGCTCGGGGTTTTCGAGGGAGTTCTTCACGTAATATTAGTTATGTTCTCAGTTATGTTCTCAGTCTCTTTCTTCTGTTTAGATTGTCGCCTCTATTGGGTCTTCTTCTTCGGTATGGGTGAGTTGATGGGGAATAGTGATAAGGGAAGGGGAAAGTAGATGTAAAGATATAATGTAGTGAAGGGGCAAGATTTTTATAATGACATTAGCAAAGTTGTTGGAAAGGGGGAAAAAAGATCACGAAGGAAAACGAGGAGTAGAACATTAGGAACACAGAAGGAAGATGACGAATCGGAATGAAAAGAAAAAAGTTATCGATAATGACTACACACACGAAGAAGAAAAAAAAAAAAGAAAAGAAAGGAACAGTTTGAGGAACGGAAATTCATCACCACCACCCCCACCACCACCACCATCAGCGCTAATGCCAAACAACAACAACAAGGAAAATATTATTCAAGTTCAGGACTAATTCCCAAATGAAGTTGTCAAAGAACTGTCCTGTTTATCTGCCGCGTCCTTTCTTCCCTCCCTCCCTTCTTTCCTCCCTCCTTCCCTCCCTCCCTCCCTTCCTCCAATCCATCCTTCATCCCTCTTTAGAACAATCTTCTGTCTCCTTTTATTCCTCCCTTCTCTCCCTCAAGCTCCTTTCCTCCCTTTAGGGCTTCAACCCCCACCCCAACCCACATCCTCATCTCCCCGGGCGGCGGTAGGTGAGGTCAAGGGAGGTCAGGTCAGGTCATCCCAGGTGGACAGCGGCCAGGCGACCCTCACCTGGCCTAGGACGGAAGGGACAAGCAATTCTTTTCCTGTTTTATTTTACTTATTTTATTTGCTTTCTTTATTTTTATTGTTGACTTATTTAATGATTCATGGAAAGATTTTTTTTTAATTTCTGTACTTGTTGATTTATATTTGTTTGTGATATATTTTTTATAAGGAATTAACTAGATTTGGTGTAAAGATAATCAAATCTCTCTCTCTCTCTCTCTCTCTCTCTCTCTCTCTCTCTCTCTCTCTCTCTCTCTCTCTCTCTCTCTCTCTCTCTCTCTCTCTCTCTCTCTCTCTCTGCCAAGCCTTTCCTCCGTATTTCTATATTTACCTTATTCTCAGCTGCTCCGCCACCACTGCCACCACCACCACCACCACTACCGCCTTTCTCACCCGCCACTCTGAAATCCGTCACAGTCCGCCGCCTTGCACCCTTTGCTCTCCTCCTCCTCACACACACACACACACACACACACACACACACACACACACACACACACACACACACACACACACACACACACGCACACGCACACACTTCAGTTCCATCAATCACACGTAATAAGCAGTGGTGGTGGTGGTGGTGGTGGTATACCCCTTCACCCTCCCTTCCTACCAACACGCAGTCCCATCACGAAGGGAACACCTGCTCTTCCTGCTCCTAGGCTCCCACACTCCCTTCACGCCTCCTCGCCGCACACTGCCAAGCTCTTCACTACACTCTGGTTTATCAATTTCTCCAGCTAATCTCGTAATGGTTAGTCACAAAGTATATGGTTTTATCCGTATTTGATGGAGCAGTCAGTCAGTCAGTCAGGCGATACAAAATTCTGGATCACTGATATCTTTAACTATAGTCTCATAATAGTTAATCTCATAATATAGTTAGTTTTAGTCCATATTTTGTAGAATGGTATGGTGTTGAAAAGTTATCCAGTCAGTCAGTCAGTCAGTCGCGGAGTCAGCCAGTCAGTGCTCTGGTTCACCATCACCTATATACCATAATAAAAAAAAAATAAAAAAAATACTCTTATAAAATTGTTAGATTTCAGCCATATTTGGTGGAACAGCATGAAACTAAAAAAAAAAAAAAAATCAGTTACTTTGCAGTGAGCCGATAAGACCACTAGTAAATCCTCGTACCTCAGTCAACCCGCGTGACCTCAGCGTGACCTGACCTTAACGATCGCTTTCTTTTCTTTCTTTACGCCAACCGCCGTCTTCCAGAGCTCCAGGTGGTGCCCAGCGAGACCCCAGATTGCCAGCCCCAATAAAGCGCAGCCCTCAGGCATTCCACCCACTGCTACTCTCTTCCCCCTTCCCCCTCCACGCACCACACGCATTTGAATCGATCAATCACGCTGTAATTCCCATGGCCCCCGCCCCCTCACTCCACCTCACACACGCAGCAGACACTATGGTTATCTTCAATTAGTATATTAACTCTTTCACACTCCTTAGTTTCTCTCTTTCTCTCTATCTGCTTATCTGTCTGTGTGTTTTTTTTTCTCTCTCTCTCCTTCCTATGAACTGTACCAAAAGAGGAGTATGAATCCATCTATGGAAATATATTTAACTGTTCCTTTCCCATACAATTTCTGTTTTTTTTTTTTTTTTTTTGAAAGGGCAAAGGGAGTGGCGGTGTGGAGGGGTAGAAGTTAGATCAACAATTTCTATTTTCTATCTCATTTTTTTTTGTTCCCTAAGCTAGTTACCGTAATATAAAAAAAATAAACTTCATAAGCCAAAACGTCTTGTGATATCTTATTTTCACGAAAAAGAAACACTCCTTATAAATCAATATGTATCTGTTATTTTGTTACTCTCACTTAAAAACAACAACAATCCACAATTTTTACGCTCCACCTACCACCACCACCACCACCACCACCACCACCACCACCACCACCACCACCACCACCACCATCATCAGCCTTTACATGCCAACAGTCCTCACCTTGAATACTGCCCTTTGCTTTACTCCCTCAGGACTGAACTCCCTCCCCTTAATCTACTCCACCTGGACACCCTCCCCGCCCCCTTCCTTGCTCCCCTGACGGCTGACCCTCCCCCTTGTGGCAACTTTTTCTGAGATCAC
Source organism: Scylla paramamosain (assembly GCF_035594125.1). Lineage (NCBI taxonomy): Eukaryota > Metazoa > Arthropoda > Malacostraca > Decapoda > Portunidae > Scylla > Scylla paramamosain. The sequence continues at coordinate 39,530,047 of NC_087153.1, read as the reverse complement.
TTTTCCCTAAGGACGATTTCAAATATTCTGCATTTCGACAGAGAGAGAGAGAGAGAGAGAGAGAGAGAGAGAGAGAGAGAGAGAGAGAGAGAGAGAGAGAGAGAGAGAGAGAGAGAGAGAGAGAGAGAGAGAGAGAGAGAGAGAGAGAGAGAGAGAGAGAGAGAGAGAGAGAGAGAGAGAGAGAGAGAGAGAGAGAATCATTACTCACCACCTTTGTCTTCCATTTTTCTCGGGGCCACGGCAAAATCAACCTTACCTGTGGGAGAAAATAAGGCACAGATTAGAACACATGTAATTAAAGTTGTATTATTATTATCATTATTAGTAGTATTAGTAGTAGTAGGAGGAGGAGGGGAGAGGACCCACTTACTAAAACAATGACCTTGAATGTGGCGTGAAAAAAAAAACAGACCACGCCTCCAACAACACACAAAAATAAAATACAAAAAATAATGGTAATAAAACTCACTTCCTTCAGCCGATAAGTAATTGAAAGGTAAACAAAACTCTCACCTGCCGCTTGAGGTAAAAGTTGTACAGGTAAGTGCAAATGTCACGGCAGGTGAGACTGAACGGACAGGTGAAATTAAATACCATATGTGAACAGGAATGTGAGGTGTGTGTGTGTGTGTGTGTGTGTGTGTGTGTGTGTAGATGAGGTCTTTATCTGCAATTCCAAAAACCGACATTGCCCCCCCCCCCCCTCTCTCTCTCTCTCTCTCTCTCTCTCTCTCTCTCTCTCTCTCTCTCTCTCTCTCTCTCTCTTACACTTTCTCACTTTCCTCTCTCCATTGTTCTAACGAAACGCCCTGACACTTTCCGGAACACACACACACACACACACACACACACACACACACACACACACACACACACACACACACACAGCAGGCGGCGGCCAAACACTCTCTAGGTGCCGGAGCCTTTAGCGGGAGGGGGAACAAATAGACGCCGATGACGCTGATAAAGAGAAACAAGCGAGCATGACCCCACTGGCTGACAATGGAAGCCCGCCCACGACAAATGACCCCTACACACTCAAACTCTCACACACACACACACACACACACACACACACACACACACACACACACACACACACACACACACACACACACACACACATGTAGAAAATGAAGGGGGAATGTCACGGTTCAGTTCTTATCACTTTCATTCCTTCATATTTGCATTCCGTTCCTCCACTTTTCGCTTTTTCGTTTTCTCTCTGTCTCTCTTTCTCTTTCTGTGTAGGTTTATACGGAAGAAGTGTCAATCAGGTCACCTCTCTTCGTACTGTGGCTCTCTTTTCGTGTTTTCTCTCTTATTTTTCCTCCTCGTCCTCCTCTCTGCTCTTTCTCTCCTTCATTCTCGTCATCGTTATAATCATCATCTCTTTCTCATGATCACTACTGCCTTCCATTTACAGACGAAGACTAGATGGAGAGAAACGGGTCTCAGAGGTCAGATGTAACACACACACACACACACACACACACACACACACACACACACACACACACACACACACACACACACACACACACACACGTCACCCCTTAAGATTCTTGTCTTTCTTTAAGTATGTGTACCTGACTTCATCTTAAATAATTGAAAGTCATTCTCTCTCTCTCTCTCTCTCTCTCTCTCTCTCTCTCTCTCTCTCTCTCTCTCTCTCTCTCTCTCTGCGGCAAGACGTCGTGACCCACATCAGGCCACACATTCGCCTGCATCTCGTCCACCCACCTAACGGGTCTCTCTCTCTCTCTCTCTCTCTCTCTCTCTCTCTCTCTCTCTCTCTCTCTCTCTCTCTCTCTCTCTCTCTCTCTCTCTCTCTCTCTCTCTCTCTCTCTCTGATAACCTGTCGTCCGCGTTCCATCCCTTTGTATACTGTGAAGAAAGATCCAGTCTCTACTAAGCTTTATTATTTTTTTCTTTTCATTCACTTCCTCATTCTTGTGCTAGAGAAACACGCAAGTCTAAACATTTATATACTGTGCCTTTGTAATTCTTTAAGTCAATTTTATAATGGTGGGTTTCTTTATGTTATACTGTATTGTATTTGCAAACGTCGTTGATGATAACTTTTTTTTTTCTTGGTTCGCCGTGTTTTAGTGATTTTAACGAGTGTTTAGTGAAGGAATCTCGCTTAAGTTAAAAAATGGCAAAGATAAAGATGCAGTTCTGTTCTTTTTTTGTATTTCTTCCCTTACACACTTTGCGGTGCTGTGGTCAGTTGTCCGCGGTGTGTTTGTCAAGCGGAGTTTTGTTGGTCGCCCGGTGATGTATTTCTGTATTTTTGATTGAATTGGTTTGTGTAATCTTTTAATCCAAACTGAATAACGTGAACTTTTTCCTAACGGTGTCTCATTCTTTGTCCTCCACGATTCTTAAGGCAAGAAAAAAAATCGTAATTGATTCTTCTACTTTGCTGTGGTCTAGTCTGCTTCCCGTGTGCCGAATGAGAAGCTTTCCAGGAAGTGTAGTCATGCATTCCCGTGTCCTCGTTTGGCTGTATTTACTCGCATCACTCCACCTCACTGTGCTTCAGTCAACTTCAAGTATGTCAAGCAGAATGTGTTTACAGGAAGTCAAGGCATTCATTAAAGTGTTCTTATGTGCCAGTGTTTACTCGCACCAATGCCAACTCTTTTCCTTTTATGTCAAGTAGAACATTTTTACAGGAAGTCCCGTAATGTATCCCGTGCCCTCGCTTGGCAGTACCAGTAGCATCCTGCTTGCCTGTCTTGCTTTGCCCTTGTCGCCGCGAACAAAGAGCCGCCAACCGTGAGTGGGGAGCCCCCCAAGGCTGCCCCGGCGGCCTTGGCAGGTATGGGCTGTGGCGGGGGTGTCGTGACAGTGGTCGGGGTGATTAGTGCAGCTGGGGCGGCCGTCCAAATATAGCTAATGGTGGTGGTGGAGACACGGCAAGGACGCGGCGCCGCCATGGAGGGAGAAACCGACAAGCGTGACTTTTGGCAGGAACTCCAAGGCGGGGAAAGAGAAATTTGAAGGGAAAAAGTGTGATACGGACGAAGAAGTACAAACTGTAAAGCAAGACGGATCATGAACACGCAAACACAAGACCAGAAAGCAGACGAACTGAGAACAACAAAGCGAAGGGAAGCTCATGAATAAACCACGCATTAGCACACGTGTATAGGAAGACTAATAATGCCGCTCTTACCAGCCAGTCAATGAGTCAGTGAGGAAGTGAAAGGAAACAAAGAGAATACTAAATAGAAAGAGAGACAGAATTAAATGAATCTTTGAAATTATCCACTTTGAGCTTCCACTACTATTACACCTCCCTCTGCTCCTCCTCTTCCTCCTCCTTCTCCCACTCCACCTAAAGGTCTCGGAGGGCCATTTACAAGCCTTTGAGAGAGAACCTGCCGCCGCCACTGCCCGGGCCATCCCTTAGACGAGCCAATAACGAAGCATTGTGAGGTTAATTGGCGTTAAACTCCCCACAACAAGGAGGATCCCAGCCTATATGGAGCAGCTTAAAAAAACGCATGGGGGTGAATAAGAAGCCGGAATGGACAGAGGGAGGGGACGGGGGATGAAAAAAAGAAAACGAGGAAGAGAGAGGAGAGAAAAGGTGGAGGGTCGGGGGTTTGGGGGAAGGAGCTGAAGGAGTTTCATAAGAGGAGTGCATTATGAAGACCGGCAGGGCGGAGAAGGGAGGGGCAGTTTGATGATAGGGGAGTGGAGTGCGGGAGTGGTCGGGAAGGGTGGGTGAAACTATGCGGGAAGGGAGGAAGGAAGGAAGGGAGAGAGAGAGGCGAAGCATGGAGCGTGAGGGAGGAAGGTTGGCGAAAAGTAAGGAGACTATGGAAGGTGGAAGAGAAGGAAGAGGAGGTGGTCGAGGAAAGGGGACGGAGGGGAGAGGGTGAGGTATGCAGGTAAGTGAGACAGCCGCAGGTAAGAAAGACAGAGAGAGAGAGAGAAAGAAAAAGCTAGACGAGGCAGGGCGAGGCAGGGCGAGGCAGAGGCCAAGGTAAGGGGGACACGCTGCAAATCTGTCGTCCATCATCACTGCTCTCTCTCCATCTCTCCCTGCCTTTCTTCCTTCACCCCCTCCCTCTCCCTCCCTCGCTCCCTCCCACCCCATGCCTTCCTTCTCTCCTTCGCCCCCTCGGTTCCCAGCAGGAGGCTCGGGTCCTGGCGGGGTGCGGAGGACAGGTGGGGAGGGCAGAGAGGCAGGTGTGCTGTGGGAAGAACTCTGACTGCTGCGGTGGAAGAAAGAACGCAGAGAACTCAAGAACGTAAGGGAAGCTCCGGGTAGTCAGTCGGCCTATACGTGGCAGTCCTTGTATAATGTTACGATACGCGATAAGAAATTACTGAAACATGCCAGAAGAGGTAGAGAAAGGAAAGTAGTGATAAGGTAAAGGGGAAAATAAGGTTAGGAAATGATCGAAGTGAAGATTAGAGAAGCGGGACCTTTAAAAAGACACGAATATAAATGGTGGAAGTGACCAACAAAAAGAAGAAAGAAAAAAGAAAGAAAAGAAAGATGGAAGGAAGAACGGAACACCGAGAGCCACGCCTTGCCACGCCCCTTAAAAAATGATAGAAAAAAAAGTGACACTGATGCATCTGATAAACTAACCCCTCCCCATAACCCGCTCCAGAACACCCCAACACTGTAACCACCCCTCCCCAACACATCCCCCACACAACAACCCGCCCCATACAGACACTGACAGCCACGCACGACACACGCCCACAGAAACAGACGCAGAATGAAACAGAGAAACGGATATATGTATGTAGCCTTTTCTGTTTTATCTTTCTTTTTTTGCTTTGTGTGTTAGTTAACGGCGCACGTTCGGCTACTTGAGATTCTTACCAAAGGAGGGCGGGCCGTCCGTATGCAAATTGTGGCTACCTGAAGGGCCCGGACGCACGTGGCGGTGGTGGTGGGCCAAGGCGCGACGGGCCAAGCCCACCCCAACCCAGACCAGCCCAGCCAAGCCAAGCCAGCCCAGCCACCTGCCCGGCGCGCCCTTGACGGTGGGGTAGCGCCAGACAGAAGGTTAGGGTGAGGGTGAAGGAGAGAGAGAGAGAGAGAGAGAGAGAGAGAGAGAGAGAGAGAGAGAGAGAGAGAGAGAGAGAGAGAGAGAGAGAGAGAGAGAGAGAGAGAGAGAGAGAGAGAGAGAGAGAGAGAGAGAGAGAGAGAGAGAGTGGTAGATAGGTTGAAAAATATAGACAGATAGACAGACAAACAGATATAAAGAAAAGCAGAGAAACAGACACATAAAACCGCATAAAAGCACCCACAATGAATTCAAACGCTCTATTCCATTTTAAATACCACGATAAATAAGTTACAGGATCGAGGCCGCCGCCGCTGCTCCGTCACAGGATGGAATTGAAGGCGAATTAAATCTCAATGAAATTCCACGACGCAAGAAAGAGAGAGAGAGAGGGAAAAAAAAATTACAAACCAGACTGTGATCCAAATATGAACTCTTTCCCTTTCCCCGTTTTTTGTTGCTTCCCTTCTTGTCCCATTTTCCACGCAGCTTCGTTGAGGACCCTGCTGGACCAGACCTTAATTGAGTTCTCATTCGGGGAAAGGGGAGGGGGAGGGAAACCAGCACACCTTTCTTCTATACGAGTCCCCCTTGTCCCCCTTCTTCCTCCTCTCCTGTAACCCCCAGAACCCCCCACCACCTCCTCCAAACCCCACCTGTCCACGCTCATTATAATCCGTTGTCGGTTAAGGGTGGAGGTGAAGAATCGGGGGTGGGAGGGGTGGTGAGGGGTGGGGAGGGAAGTGAAGGGGAGCGTGTTGTATTGTTGTCGTCACCGTCCCCCTCACTGTCCCCCTCCTAAGGCATTTCTCACTAACACCTCGTCCTCCTTCATCTCCCGCCTCCCCTTTCTTCTCTTTCCAGTAACTAGGAGAAATTTTTCATGTTCCCATAGTTCCTCTGACGTATGTTTTCAGTTTCTTCCCTTTTCAGTAACTAGGAAGAGGAATGTTTTCATGTTTCCATAGCCACAGTGATATATTTTAATTTTCTTTCTTTCCAGTAACTAGGAAGATTTGTTTTTTTTTCATGTCCTCACAGCCCAGACCTGTGACAGAAACACAAGCAACCACTTCAGTCCAGCACCAGAAGCACCGATCTCATTTCGCCCTCAAAAATACCCCCCTTCAGACTAGTAACGCACTCACTCCACCAAACACCATAAGCACCCATCTCAGCCTACTACCACAAAGAGGGGCACCCATCTCACCAGCACCACCACCACCCTTCTCATCATCTCCTCATACAATCAAAGGAAGGAAGGGGACAGATGCACCCCACCTCCAACCAGGCCACAAGTTACCCATCTGGTGGGCGCCGGTAACCCAACACCTCGCCGCAACATCCTGACGAGGGAAACCCAAGCAGGAGGACGTGGAACTTAACCCCATCCGCTGACAAGGGGGAAACAAGTCCCTCCTTCACCCCCTTCACCTTAGCTCTCCTCTCTCTCCTTCCCGGGGCAAGGCAAGGGGCGGGGCAAGGGGCGGGGAGTGGGTGCAGGAAATATAGACTCAACAAAGGATAAACGACTCTCTCTCTCTCTCTCTCTCTCTCTCTCTCTCTCTCTCTCTCTCTCTCTCTCTCTCTCTCTCTCTCTCTCTCTCTCTCTCTCACGTAGAGGAAGTAACTTATTTACTCATAAAAAAAAGTTGAATATCAAAAATTGTAGGAAAACAACACAAGGGAATCACCGTGAAAGACAGGGAAGTAGGAACGTATTGGCGCCTTTAAACTTTATAGGGACAATCCCACGGGACTGATATTACATGATTTCCTAGAGTGCTTGCAACATTAAAAGCTCGTGTGATGCATCCTTCCTGGTGCATGACACGAACTAGTTTGTGTCGCATTACACGTTACGATAATACGTGTCAAATTTTTAAAGAGATGCATGTAAAAAAAAAAAATTGCATACTAAGAGAAAAGGAAAAAAAAAGGAGGAAAAGTAAAAACAATAGTAACGGACACTAGTTAATTTCCTGGTTTGTTTGAAATTTACTCTTCAAGAATGACGTTACATTAGACATTAATTAAATTAGAAGACCTCCAACCTTGCTTTTTTTATAGGAATGAATTGTTTCAAGTGAGCGTCACGGAGAATTAATTAGTTAGCATTAACAATAGCTCAACGATAATGAAACAATCAGATCTTTGTTCCTTAATTAATTTACGAAACATTATTAATTCCTGTCCATGAAAAAAAAAAAAGTTGATTCAGGTGAAGGCGAGGGCGAGCAAGTGGTGAAGCATTCTTAATCTTTGCGAGAACTGACTGATTCGAGGCAGGACAAGGATGATCAGCGGGCGGCGGAGGAAGGCAAGGCAGCGACACGACACGAGATCATAACACGACATCCTCTGGGCGTGGAGGGGCGTCCGGTATCACCTTCAGCCCCGCGGCGATGGTAAGGCGACCACACAAGGACCTGTAATACACACCCGAGGAGGCAGCGCGGCGTCGCAAGGCCCGCGGAGGAAGTTAAGGCAGGGGAGGGAGAGACCTAAGAGATAGGCGTGAGGAGAGAAGAAAGGGAGGGAAGAAGAGTGGTTCATGGAGCTCTCAGACTCCCAACGTTGATTACTGTGAACCAGATACCTCACGCCTTAAGGGACGTGGACAAAACGCTGCTAGGTGTGATGCCATTGCAAAAATCTACACGTGAAGATGAAATGGGCAACAAAAAAAAAAAAGGAACCGACCGAATAGAAACCTGAGAATAAAGGAGCTTGACTGAGAAATAAGAGGTACTTGAGTTAGAGACGAAGATGATGATGAAGAAAAAGGTGGAAAAAAGTACAACTTGAGCAAAAATAGAAGGATAACTCAACCAACAGAGACAAAAATAAATAAATAAATAAATAAATAAATAAGCTTATGTGAATAGCAGAAGCAACTGAGAAGGATCTGGAGGAAAGACATCAGTTCACAGCGAGTAGAGGAACTCGAACAAAAAAAAAAAAAAATAATAACTTGACCAAAAGAGATGAACTTGAAAAAAAAAAAAATCAATAAAAGAAAACAACAGAGAATGAACTGAGGAACTGGAGTAAACACAACAGTTCCCATAGACAGTGAGCAGCGCGGGGCTCGGCAGTGAGCTTGGCACATGAACACGGCCTGGCAGTCAGAAGGATTCCGATAACCTTGATCCGTCAAGTGGAGGGCGTGTTTAGTAATACGCGGCCATCGATGACTCAGCTCCGCCAGGCCTCCGTGATGTGATGGAATCTTAATGAACCTTCTTTTATCTTCGCATTTGGGAGGCGGACCGACAGAATAACAAACAACCGGCCACTTGTCTCGCTGCTCGGAGGTAGAAAGCGCCAATTCTCGAGGCTGCTACGGGATAACGCGTGATGATTCTGCTGATGTAAGAAGTTAAAGCAGGTGTATGTATAGTGCAGTGAACCTTGTTTTTTATCGACTCGCTTGGGAAGAAAAGGAAGAGAATAAATGCTTTTTCACTTAATAATATAAACATACATATATAAAAAAAAGGTTAATACGTGATGATTTTGTTGATCAGAGATTCAAACAAGTGAATTACAATGAACCTTATTTTATTGACACGCTCGCGAGGAAAAGGAGAGAATAACAAATAAGCCTCCACTTGATTAGACCACCAATTTTCAAGGTTACTTTGGGACAAGACGTGATGATTTTACTGATATGAGGAAATAAAACCGGTGAATACAAAATGAACTTCTTTTTTTCATGACGTATTAATAAGGAAAAGAAACGTCATAACAAATAACCGTTCATTCAATAAGACAAAATACAGAAAGTTACTTCAGAACAACGCGTAATGCTTTTTGATAATGTTAAGAGGTTGATTATTTATTTACTTATTTATTTATCTATTTATTTATTTATTTGCATATGGGACGAATATAAAAAAGGACAAACTCATCAAAAGTAACGAATATTAAAAAGAAGAGTAATAAATAGAATAACAATAACTTAATGACCTTCCACTAGTTCCGTTTGAGAGAGAGAGAGAGAGAGAGAGAGAGAGAGAGAGAGAGAGAGAGAGAGAGAGAGAGAGAGAGAGAGAGAGAGAGAGAGAGAGAGAGAGAGAGAGAGAGAGAAGCAGCACCATCATGTATTCACAAATTATACATACAAATTGGTGTTCGATGAGAAGATACACAACAAAGCACATTCCATTCACATAAGAGCTCAGGCGAGGGTTGGCTGGCGAGTAGCGAGGCCCGACCTACCACCACCACCACCACCACCACCACGACCTCCACCACCGCCGCCGCCGCCGCCACTACCACCACTCGCCTAGACTAGCCACAGTCCATGAGGGTTAAGATCACTACTCGATGTACCGTTGAAATCACAGGCGTCTCCTTGGCTGACTCTCTCTCTCTCTCTCTCTCTCTCTCTCTCTCTCTCTCTCTCTCTCTCTCTCTCTCTCTCTCTCTCTCTCTCTCTCTCTCTCTCGTTTACTGCTTGTGTTTGTCTGTGAATTAATTATCTATCATTTTATTTATTTCATTATCTTATTAATCATTATTACTTTTTTAAAATTTAGAAATGCTTTTATTTTCCTTCTCTGAAAACAGCTGCAGTGGTGGTGGTGAAGGAGGAGGAGGAGGAGGAGGAGGAGGAGGAGGAGGAGGAGGACTGCAGACCTTATAGTGTCCTGACAACGCTGAATAGTAGTAGTAGTAGTAGTAGTAGTAGTAGTAGTAGTAGTAGTAGTAGTAGTAGTAGTAGTAATGACGCTGGTGGTGATGGTGGTGGTGGTGGCGGTGATAATGGCGATGGTGATGGTGGTGGTGGTGAGAGCACGGTGGGAGAAGTGGTGGGAGGAGGATGCAGTAAGAGGATTACATAGGATTACTAGGGGCGCCGGGGAGTGATTACAGCGGGGCAAGTGGACTGTAGGAGAGAGAGAGAGAGAGAGAGAGAGAGAGAGAGAGAGAGAGAGAGAGAGAGAGAGAGAGAGAGAGAGAGAGAGAGAGAGAGAGAGAGAGAGAGAGAGAGAGAGAGAGAGAGAGAGGAAGTGAGGGAACACGAGGAGAGCAGATTGTGTGGACTAAAAAAAATGAGAGGAGAAAAATACGATGCTGGAAAGGAGCGGAGAGAGAGAGAGAGAGAGAGAGAGAGAGAGAGAGAGAGAGAGAGAGAGAGAGAGAGAGAGAGAGAGAGAGAGAGAGAGAGAGAGAGAGAGAGAGAGAGAGAGAGAGAGAGAGAGAGAGATTCACCCCAACGACAATACCACCACCTTACATAACCTTCCCTATTTAACAAACACACCACCAAGTCCTCAGCGTGGCGACAAGACCAAGAAGCACCCACGCACTGCACCGGGAGGCAAAGGGAGCAGTTTCAAACCATATAAAGACGAAACAAAGCTAGTAGGAACTCTCATTATCCACGTCTTGGTACGCACGCAACTTAGGTATTCATCATGCGGCCACGAACACAACGCAGGAAGACTGTTAATTGCAGTGGTCGGGACGGAGGTATGGGGCAGCGTCCGGGGCAGTGACAGAGGTGCTTCATTACACATCTGCAGGCGGGGTATAATGCAGTGATTAGAACTCTGTGCTCGCGTCAGGCATTATTTTTCCTTCCTCGTCAGGAGTGTTGCAAGGAGGGACCGACGAGGCACGTAAGGAAGCGTGACCACAAGAAGGATGTGTGTGTGTGTGTGTGTGTGTGTGTGTGTGTGTGTGTGTGTGTGTGTGTGTGTGTGTGTGTGTGTGTGTGTGTGTGTGTGTGTGTGTGTGTGTGTGTGTGTGTGTGTGTGTGTGTGTGTGTGTGTGTGTGTGTGTGACAGGGACTTTGTGTTTGTGTGTTTGTTTGTCTCCCTGCCTGGTTGGTTGGTTTGGTAGATTTGACTGTGTTTTGCTGCCTTGTTGTGTCTCAGTCTGTCTGTCTGTCTACCTTGCTGTCTTTCTGTCTATGTCTGTTTCACTAGTTCGTTGGCTGGCTGGATATCTCTCTCTCTCTCTCTCTCTCTCTCTCTCTCTCTCTCTCTCTCTCTCTCTCTCTCTCTCTCTCTCTCTCTCTCTCTCTCTATTTTTTGGTTATCTAATCGTCTCTCAGTCTGTCTATCTATCCGTTTGTTGCTTATCTGTCTGCCTTTCTGTCCGTCTGTCTGTCTAGCTGGTTGGCTGGCCGGCTGAATCCCTGTGTTTCTCTGTCCATGTCTGGTTATCTACTTGTCTTTCAGCCTGTCTGTGTTTCCGTCAATCTGATCGTCTATTTCGTTGTTTTATCTGTCTGGTTTGCTGCTTTACTCTTCTGTCTGTCTGCCTGTCTGTCGTGTTGGGGTATGGTCGGTTCACTGTCTTTCCCTGTCTATGTTTGGTTATCTCGTTATCTGTCAGTCTGCCTGTCTACCTGTCTGTCTGGCTATCCATTAGGCGGTTTATCAATCTATCCTCCTGTCCGTCTGTCTCTCCATCTGCATGACCGCCCCTCCACACTCCATCCACGCTCACCACACCAAGATCAAGCCATTTATAAAGATTAACTCCACTCGCTTGCAAATTACAGTCATTAGCAAGCTTCATTCTGTACTATTGTATGCTTCTTAAACTTGCTTCCTCTTATTATCCTGCCTCTTTCACCAGCCACGCTTGGTAAGACCCCCACTAGCGGCCTACAACCCCACACTGACCCAAACCCAAACCTTCACCTCCCACCGCCCCGCTTCCCTGTGCGGTGTGAGGACTGATTCGGCATGTTGGGGGTGAGAGGGTGTGCAGTATAGTTGTGAAGGAGGGAAGGGAGAGGTAAAGAGGAGACTTGCTGTGGTATTCATGCAAGTCTGAAGATATATGACGTTTCCACTAGGGTAAGAATGAAGGGTAAATATAAACGATATATAAATGTTTTTGGGTAATTGGAGGGAAGGTAGAGACAAAAAGGAGTCTTACTGTGGTATTTAAGTATATGAATCTGAAGTTACGTTTCCATTGGGGTGAAAATGAAGGATAAGTATAAGGGAGGGAGAAAGAGTAATAATACATTCGTGATAGATGGAGAGGAGGTAGACAAGGGGAAAAATCTGGTTTAAAGGTTATCGCTGGAGGAAAACACACAGGCGGTAACGGAGATAAAAAGGAGAATAAGATGGTAAAGGTGAACTTGAAGGTTGTAAAGGGGGAAAAAAATAAAGAAAATAAGATTATATTGTTAACGTGGAGACAGAGGAGGAAAATTTTACACTTGAAAGTTAAGAGAGAAAAAAAAGAACAAGAAAAACACTACTAATTTAATCTTTGCAGGAGATAACGAAGAAAAAAAAGTAGTACTAACAATATGATGATAATGAAGAAGAAAATATAAGAGCATGATGATAAACGGAAAAACCACACAACACGGAAGCAAAAAGAGAGAGAAAGAGAGAGAGAGAGAAAAAAAAAGTACCAGAACCACTATTCCGTACAAGTTAGTCAGACAGAACATAAAGCAAAGGTGAACACTGCCATAAGGTGCCCAGGAGGTGTGCCGCGTGTACAGGTGCTGGTGAGGTGGCAAGGAGGAGCGAGGTGAGGTACGGCAGGTGCAGGAGGAGGAGGAGGAGGAGGAGCGGGAGGTGCAGGTGGGGCAGCGGTACAGCAGGCGACCCGGTGCGCTGTCTGAGCCACATTCCTGCAGTTTTTTTGGCGAGGGTTTGCAGAGGGCACGGTGAAACTTGCCCCAGTGCCGGCCCTCCTGCTCCTGCTCCTCCTCTTTCTCAATGCCCCTCCACCCACTCCTACCATCACCTCCACTCACCTCCTCCACCTCTCAGCACCATTCCATGCAGGCCTCCACCCACTTTTCTGCACACTCCACCTATCTTCCACAGCTTTCATCCTGCCCTGCCCTCCTGCATCTGGCCACAGCTGCAGGTGTCTCAAGTGGTTGTGTCAAAGAGTTCAGTAAATTCGTGGCTATAAATTGAGTAGGAATTAATGTGGTGTTGTGAATTAATTTATATTTAAGGGTTAAAAAATAATAAATAACCTGGGGATGTGATGGGAGGTTCAGATAAAAATAAAGAAAAAAAAACCATATTGATCTTTTCACTCGTCAGCTCATCACCACCACCACCACCACCACCACCTCCTCCTCCTCCTCCTCCTCCTCCTCCTCCTCCTCCTCCTCTCTTTCACCCCCTCCCTTCCTTCCGTCCTGCCTTCGTCTCTAAGCTTATTAACGCCTGAAAAGAATTCCTTCACCTCGGACAGAAACTTTTATCACTTAAACCGCTCACAGCATCGTATTTCACCGTAATGCCGTCAGCTCACCCACCGACCTTCACCCAGACTACAGACTTCACCCATTTCATAACTCCCGCGACAACGCCACTTCCACCCCTCCCCGTCACCCCCACACACCCCACTCACCCATTCCTAACCTAACGATCCCAACATCCTGGTCTTTTCAATCCCATCAAACCCTTAACATTAAAGCATTTTTTTTTCCTACGCGCGACTTTAGTTCCTTAAAAATCTGACTTCATTCATATCATAATAAATAATAAACTAATTAATTAACTATCTATCTATCTATCTATCTAAATACATACACAACTAATTAACTCAGCTAACTAGATGAATAAATGAAGTAATGTCTTAAAATACCAAAAATATCCATAATTATATATATATTTTTAATTTCTAGGACTCTCTCTCTCTCTCTCTCTCTCTCTCTCTCTCTCTCTCTCTCTCTTTCACCTCCCGTACCGTTCAATATCATCCCCGTACTTTCACGTCTGGCTTACTCACACTTTCTCCTCGAATTTTACCTTTTCTCTCTTTATCTCTCACTCTTTACTCCTCCACCCATCCCGTCCCTGCCTATCTGACCCATCCACCCTCCCTACCCTTCCATCCCTCCCTCCCTCCCTCCCTCAGAGCCTCTCCAGGTACACAGACGAGAGATAAAACACGTCACAGGTAACAGAGTGAAAATTTTTTGGTGAGATTACAACTTCAGAAGGACAAGAAGGATTTTTAACTCTCCTCTCTCACTGCTCCCCCCCTCTCTCTCTCTCTCTCTCTCTCTCTCTCTCTCTCTCTCTCTCTCTCTCTCTCTCTCCTTAGTCCATTCTTCCCTTTATCCTGTCTTGTTCCTCTGACGTGTCTCGTAGGAAAATGTGACGCGGGTGACGGCGCAACACGACACACACACACACACACACACACACACACACCAAGGCCACGTGTTAATACGACATATTTGTAAGCTGAGAATTCTGGGAGGAGTGTGACTACGTAGAGAATGAGGTTACGTAAAGCATGGAGGAGGAGGAAGAGGAGGAGGAGGAGGAGGAGGAGGAGGAGGAGGAGGAGGAGGAGGAGGAGGAGAGATACGATATGAATTCGAGTGAGAATATAAATATGAAGAAAAAAATATGATAAGAAACAAAGGTCAAGGGTAGAAAGAGGTCAAGGAAGAGAAGAGGAAGAAGAAGAAGAAGAAGAAGAAGAAGAAGAAGAAGAAGAAGAAGAAGAAGAAGAAGAAGAA
>NC_087153.1:39490521-39510521 GCF_035594125.1 Scylla paramamosain | reverse complement strand
TTTCCTCCTGTGTCACGTGCTGTGGATGTCTTGGGGTTTTGTGCAGAGATGAGGAGAGAGTGAGAGGTAAAGAGTTCACCATCCCCATCATTACTGTCATCAATATCACCAACAAGATAAGAGAGGTAAGTTCATCACCACCACCACCACCACCATTATCACCATCACCATCACTAGAACACAGGCAGCCCTCATTCCCCGGTGCCCCACATAATGGTGATGATGGTGGTAGTGGTGGTGATGGCCGTGGTGATTACAGAGGTGTGGAGGCCAGCGCATGTCCCGGGGAGGAAGAGGCTGTGGTGTGTGGCGGCGGTGTTGAGAGCCTCACTCACTCACTCACTCGTCCATTCATTTTGTTCCTTGATCCCCCACTAATATTCATCCATTACTCACCCACATCACTTTTTTTCACTTACTCTTTATCTTTCCCTCAAGAGCAATAAAGACTCGCTGTATTCATTGTATTCACTGGTATTCGACCATTAGTCACCCACACTTCTTTACACTCATCACCCATTTCTTAGTCACCTCTTAGTCACTCTTCCTCGAACCATTCCATCTTATCCTGTCTCGTCTCGTTCCTTCCAGTCCTGTCTTACTTAACACAGTCTCCTTTCCGTCTATTTTCATGGCATCCAGTCCCGTCTAAGTATTTTCCAGCAAGTCTTATGCAATCCAATTTTCTTTGAGTCAATTTGCATATCATCTCATCCCGTCCCGTCTACCTCACCCCGTCTATTCCAACCAACTTCCCTTCCTTTCCATCCTCTTCCCGTCTGGTCCGGTCTAGTGGCTGCCCCGTGACTCGAGACCACCGGGAAGACGAGGAACATGGAACACCCACCTCGGCCCACACTGAAGACGCTACGCCCACCGCCCACCCACGCCCGCATGCAGCCCACCCTCAGTCCTCCACTATTTCCGTCCACTTGCAACCATCTGAGTGTCGTTTCCACAAAGCCGCCTCAGTTCTCGCCTTCCTCAGAGAAATCCCGTTTCACGCTCTACTTGTTCTGGCGAAGCTGAAAATGAACGGCCTCCCTCCCTCCCTTCGTCTCTCTCTCACCCTTTCCTTTCTTCAGTACCCAGTCTTTCTCTTCTCTTTTTCATTCTCTCTCTGTTTCCAATCATCAGGAATGTTTTTAAAAGGCCACACAGATGATTTGTTGGGTTACAGTGAGTATTTCTTTTGCTGTTAGTGATGCAAGGGCTTTGTTAAACTATTACTAGAATCGTTAATAGTAATTTGAAAATCCCCAGCAAAACCTTGAAAATCCAAATAACTTCTAATAGGTGATTATGGAAACGTTAAGAACACCAGCAACTTCCACTAGAGAACTCTGAGAACTTTAAAAACTATCTATCTGAAAAGCTATGTATGTACCTTCCACCAACCAACTCTGAAAACACCACCAACTCCCACTAACCAAATGAAAACTAGAGAAACCACAGGTAACTTCCACTATACTCCGTAAAAAAAAAAAAAAAAAAAAAAATTAAGCAAAGACACCCAAACATTTACAGAACACGATCCAGTACCCTACTCTGCCTCCTCCCACCCCACACTCTCCCACACTAAGTTTTACGGCCCTCTCACCCCGTCACTGTACCTCCTTCCACGGGCACAGGGCTGCAGGGGAGGAGAACAGCAGGGAAACGGTGAGGGAGGTGGTGGTGATGACTGGTGACGTGGGTAGTGTATGCTTGTGGTGACAGAGCGTTGGATATGAGGAAAGCAAGGCACTGTGACACCTGACGGAGGAGGAGGAGGAAGGAGGAGGAGGAGGAACAGGAAAATATATCGATAATGAAAATTTCATCTGCCTAAGTAAAGAGTGAAGAAAAAGGAATGAATGAAGGAGGCGAGGGTATGATGCGAGGTGTCATGATGGGCTCTGAGGGGCAGTCGTGACTGGTCCGGAGTGGGGCGGGTCAGTGAGGGTCCATGCTGGTCCGTGCAGGGCGGGGCGGCACCAGGCACACCACGCCGTGCCGTATGGCGACCCGAGCGAGGAAATCCTGCACGACCGCCGGTGAAAGTCGCGGGAAAGTTGGAAAAGAGAGAGTACTTAGCGGGACATTACGTGAAGGGAGTGGAAAGGGGAATGGGGGGAGGGAGGGAGAAAAAAAATTGGGGAGGATGAGAAAAGGAGTAAGGAAGAAAGCAGAGGGAGAAAATGGGGAAAAGACATGAAGGGAGAGAAAAGAAAAGAGAGGAAGTGAGATCGAGAAAGGGAGGAAGGAAGATAAGGGAAAAAACGAGACGAACAAAGAGGAAGGAAGACAAAACTGATTAGAAAAAAAGAGGAAAGATAAAGGGAGAGAAAAGAAAGGATAGGAAGAGAAAGGCAGGAAAGAAGGAGAGGAAGTCAAAACAAAGGAAAATAAACAGAGGGAAAGGAAGGAAGAGTTAAGAAAGGGGAAGGAAAAAAATGGAAAATAAAGAAGAGGAAGAGAAAGGGAGGAAGGAAGGACAGAGAAAAAAGAAACACAAGGAAAGTAAAGAAGCGAGAGAGAGAGAGAGAGAGAGAGAGAGAGAGAGAGAGAGAGAGAGAGAGAGAGAGAGAGAGAGAGAGAGAGAGAGAGAGAGAGAGAGAGAGAGAGACGACGTGTGAGAAACTATAACGTAACGGTGACGTGTGTGTGTGTGTGTGTGTGTGTGTGTGTGTGTGTGTGTGTGTGTGTGTGTGTGTGTGTGTGTGTGTGTGTGTGTGTGTGTGTGTGTGTGTGTGTGTTCGTGCGGCCAGACTACTAATAATAATCCTGTCACTTTAAAGTCACGACACATCACCACCACCACCACCACCACCACCACCCCAACTGTTCTGCATCCTTAACACATCTGCAGGAGGAGGAGGAGGAGGAGGAGGAGGGTACGAAAGTGTTAGTCTGTTTGTCCCTGCCTCACCTCCTGTTTGCCTCCCTCATTGCACTGTTTGCCCCGCCCAGCTTCGTGCCTCCTGCATCCTTCAGGAGGGGCGGAAGGCGTGAGGGCGTGAGGGATGCTGAGGAAGGGAGGGAAGGGAAGAAAGGGGAGGTAGGTAAGCTTGCTCTGTTTCCTCCTAAGGGTCAGTCCAGCGGTCATTGCTTAATTGTTTTCCTTCCTTCCTTCCTTCCTTTCCTTCACCTTCCTCAGTTAAACCGTTGTCAGGCAGTAAGTTTCCTTTCCACCACTTACAAATCAATATTACTTTTGTACGTTAGGCAGTTAATTCATATCTGCATACACTAATTAATTTCTTTCCTTTGTTAGTGAACGAATGAGTGAATAAGTCAGTCAGTGAGTGAGTGACTTAGTGAGCCACTCAATTAATAAACGAGTGAATTTCCTTTTATATTTCCTTCATCGTTCTGAGTCAGTTACACCCACCAACAGGCGAGACCCTCAGTGCCAACCCAGTGACATTTACCACAAGCCGGGTGCCAAGTCAGTACAGAACCACAGAGAGGGCGCAAAAGGTCACCATCCTCCTACACCAAGGGGACGGGGAGGAGCACCGGTAGAAAAGGACTTGGTGGAGCAGGGGGTGGGGGGAAGGGGTAGGTGAGTGTAGGTTAGGTTAATAGTGCCATCCTATGCTCACTCCTTCAGGCGTTAAAATCTCTCCTTCGCCTCTTCTCGTGGGAACCAATTACTGGGTCGCGGGTTCTTCCTCCTCCTCCTTTCCCTCCCCTTCCTCCTCTTCGCCGCTCCACCGTCTCCTGCACCTCACTACAGCGTAGCACAGCCTCAAGGGAACAGTGACACAGCTTCCTTACACAGCAACTCACTGCCTTAACAACACTGCGTACCTCCCCCTCCCCCCTCTCTCTCTCTCTCTCTCTCTCTCTCTCTCTCTCTCTCTCTCTCTCTCTCTTGCTTACTTCCCGTCCAACTGTTACTACTACTCCTACTACTACTACCATCACCCCCACCACCACCACCCCCACCACCACCACCACCACCACCACCACCACCACACACAAACAAACAACCAAGCACTGGGCGTTTTATCTCAGGCGGGATGAACAACATGCTACAGCCGCCGTTATTTTCGTCTCTTTTGGTCCACACGCTCGTATTTTGTAGCTGCGAGCCGCCTGCCAACTGGTGTCAGGTGGTGGTGGTGGTAGTGGTAGTGGTGGTGGTGGTGAGGGAGGAGGAGGAGGAGGAGGAGGAGGAGAACCGGTTATGTGGGGCGGGTTGGCTGCAGGAAAAATCAGGCTGACTCCAACCCAGGTCACTCTACACACACACACACACACACACACACACACACACACACACACACACACACACACACACACACAGGGAGTAGAGAGTCGCAAAGATCACACCGGTGCCTTTATGTTTAGTTTCTATGAGGAGTCCTTAGAAATAAAGGTGTCTTTTCTTCTTTCCTCCTCTTCCTTCAGCGCCTTCGTCAGATGGGAAAGAAATATTTGGTGTCATTTTCGCTCAAGGCACTTCTCATTGTTTGATGCGCCTTTTTTTCCTCCTTCTCCTCCTCCTCCTCCTTTTATTCTATAAGTCTCGTAGATATAAAAGTGATGATTGGTATAGGAAAAGAAAGGACAAAATAAAAAAGAGAGGAAAAAGAAACAATATCGTCACTATGTCCTTCCATTCTGTTCTGTATTCCACTTGAGTCATCCCAAAAATTAAATAACTGTTTGTTGTATCTAAAAGTCACTCCATCAACCAAACACTTCCATTGATTCCACCCGCTGAAAGAATCATAAAGAACACTGTAACTTTTGCCCTCCATTCTGTTCCACTTGAGTCACCAAAAGAGAGAGAGAAAGAGAGAGATAATAATAATAAAAAAAAAAAAAACATAACTGTCTATTGTACATTTTTTTTTTTCATAATTATTACGAAGAAGAATTTATTTGACTTATTTCGCTTTGCATATCCACTCTCCCTCTCCCTCTCCCTCTCCCTCTCCCTCTCTCTTCCTGTTACATATAGCTTCAGTACAAATTAGCTATAAGTAACTGTGAATATCCGGTATAAGTGAATCCAATCAGATGATGAACCAAAAGATATTACTATTTCCATCACTATCATTACTACTATCAACACACACACACACACACACACACACACACACACACACACACACACACACACACACACACACACACTGATTATATGATTGTGGAGCAAGAACTGGAGTGTGGAAGGAGGAGAAGTGGAGACAGGAGAAGTGGAGGAAGATGAGAGATAACAGAAGGGTGGAGGAGAGAGATGCTACGAGAGAATGAAAAGTTTGGAAGAATGAATATAAAGAAGAGTGGAGGAAGAAGGGAGAATATGTAATAGACGATAGGAAGAGAGAAGGAAAGAATAAGAGTAAGACTGGGATGGAGGAGGAGGAGGAGGAGGAGGAGGAGGAGGAGGAGGAGGAGGAGGAGGAGGAGGAGGAGGAGGAGGAGGAGGAGGAGGAGGAAAGAACGAAACAAAAGAGAAAAATAGAAGTAGGGAAACATGAATAATGCAGTGGAATTGATGTGAGAGAGAGAGAGAGAGAGAGAGAGAGAGAGAGAGAGAGAGAGAGAGAGAGAGAGAGAGAGAGAGAGAGAGAGAGAATGGTGTAGCTTTGGGCGTGGGTTTGTCTGCATCTTATAAACTAGTCTGACTGGAGCTCTCTCTCTCTCTCTCTCTCTCTCTCTCTCTCTCTCTCTCTCTCTCTCTCTCTCTCTCTCTCTCTCTCTCTCTCTGTCGAGAAAGAACAGATCTGCTAACAGAATTAATTATATCATGCTCTCTCTCTCTCTCTCTCTCTCTCTCTCTACTCGCATCTGTCCTGTTCTTTAATTTCTCTTCCTTTCTCTTCTTCTCATTCTTCCCCCAATTATTTTCTTCTCCCTCATCACAACCTTCTCTCCTCCACTTCCCTCCACCTGAATTCCTCTTCCACTTCATCTTCTCTCCTCCACCCTCCCCTCCAGGTTTATCATACGCACTACGGCTCCTCGTCCTCCTCCTCTTCCCCCTCCTCCTCTTCCTCCTCCTCCTCTTCCTCCTCCTCCTGCCGCCGGGTCATCTCCACCAAAAACTTGCACCGTACTAATGATTCTCTCACTCGACCTGTTGTAGAGAGAGAGAGAGAGAGAGAGAGAGAGAGAGAGAGAGAGAGAGAGAGAGAGAGAGAAAACTGGTGAACTGCTGCAGGTAATATGAAAGACAGACATGAATCTCTCTCTCTCTGTCTCTCAGGTCTCTCTCTCTCTCTCTCTCTCTCTCTCTCTCTCTCTCTCTCTCTCTCTCTCTCTCTCTCTCTCTCTCTCTCTTGTCCTTCAGTTAGCCTACAATGCAGACAATCTTCTCTTCCCTAACATTTTCCTCCTCCTCCTCCTCTTCCTCCTCCTCCTCTTCCCTCCATTACCCGGGACACACAAATCCCTGCCTTCCCCTTTCCTCCTCCCCGACCAACCATTCCCTCCTTCACCAAACCACCATCACCATTACTGTAATAGAGAACATCCTCCTCCTCCTCCTCCTCCTCCTCCTCCTCCTCCTTCGACATCCGCTCTAGATTACAGGACAAGAAAGAAGAGTGACGTGTGTGTGTGTGTGTGTGTGTGTGTGTGTGTGTGTGTGTGTGTGTGTGTGTGATACATTTTGCGCATGACCGATCGGCAGACAGACAGACAGACAGACAGAGCGACATAATGATTCTCTTTTCATACGAAGGAAATAAAAAAAAAGAAAATATGGAAAGGAAGAATGGAAAAAAAATAATGATGATCGAAATTATTAGTGTTTTTACTCTCTCTCTCTCTCTCTCTCTCTCTCTCTCTCTCTCTCTCTCTCTCTCTCTCTCTCTCTCTCTCTCTCTCTCTCTCTCCCTCTTTTCACCCTTTATTCCCTTCCACCTTTCCTTCTCTTCTTACTCCCCCTGTTCCTTCCTAACTTTTCCTCCTTCCCTCCCTTCTTCTTTCCCTCCTTTTCTTTCCTCCCCTCCAGTGGCAAGAAAGTGACACTCATTACCTCACCTTGCAAAAAGGAGGGAAGGGAGGGAAGAAGGAGGAAGAAGAGGGAGGAGGAGGAGGAGGAGGAGGAGGAGGAGGAGGAAGTTCTTGCGGCTTGGGATTATCCTCTAGTAGCTCTCTCTCTCTCTCTCTCTCTCTCTCTCTCTCTCTCTCTCTCTCTCTCTCTCTCTCTCTCTCATTATGCAAATCTCGATAATGAGAGTCGTCTTATCTGATGCGCGCATACATACACACACACACACACACACACACACACACACACACACACACACACTTAAGTCTTTCTAATAATGAAGATAGGTTACTATTAATTTCATGGCCAAGATGAGAGAGAGAGAGAGAGAGAGAGAGAGAGAGAGAGAGAGAGAGAGAGAGAGAGAGAGAGAGAGAGAGAGAGAGAGAGAGAGAGAGAGAGAGAGAGAGAGAGAGAGAGAGAGAGAGAGAGCGTTTGTGCATTTTTTCTGGTCCTTGGTCGTGAAAAATTATTGTAATTATTTTTATTACTCCTTGTGTGTGTGTGTGTGTGTGTGTGTGTGTGTGTGTGTGTGTGTGTGTGTGTGTGTGTGTGTGTGTGTGTGTGTGTGTGTGCGCGACCTTGAACGACTCTGCAGTGACATATACAAATCACATTCAAATGAACCCCTTCCCCTCCTCCCCCGCCCCCCTCCAACCATTTTCTTTTCCTTCCCTCCTCTTCCTCCTCCTTTTCTTACGTACCTCCATTCTCCTCCTCCACCCACCACCACCACAACCTCCACCTGTACTACCTACCGCCCCCTCATTCCCCCTCCCCCACACACACAAAGCAGTATTGCCAACATCCTCTTTGCGGTAACATCAAAGGTATTTTTTTTAATATAAGCAGTGTTGCCAGCCTAAACACGTCCTTAAGACAAAAACAATAAAAAAAGGAAGAAAATACTTAATAGAAAAAATAAAAAGGAAGATGATGATAGGAATTATTGGCGTTTTATTCTTCCTTTTCTTCTGTTAGAAAATAATTAAAAAAAACAGGAACTTTATCATAGTGAAAGCGGAATAGGAATATGAGAGGAAAAGGTAATGAAAAATAAAAGAAAGGAAATGCAGGAATATGAGAATAGAAAAAATAAGAAAAAAAGAGAAGTAAATAATGGGATAAAAAGTGAAAGAGTGAAATTAAGTAAAAAAAAAAAAAAAGATAATATTAGCGGATTATAATAGATGGGAACATTGAGTGAAACTACGGAAGAGGAGGAGGAGGAGGAGGAGGAGGAGGAGGAGGAGGACAGGAAGACACGAACAAAATAGAGGAACTTCAGAAGTCTTTGCAAACTTCCTCCGGTCAATGATACGTCCTCCTCCTCCTCCTCCTCCTCTTCCTCCTTCTTCTTGTCACCTTCCTTCTACTCTCCCCTTCCTCTTCCTCTTCCTTCTTATTCCTCTTGACACTCCCCACCTCTTCCTGCTCCTCCTCTTTCTTCTTGTCATCTTCCCTTTACTCTTCCTCCTCCTCCTCATTCTTCTTCATATCTCCTACACCTCATCATCTTCCTCCTCCTCCTCCTCCTCCTCTTTCAGGGAAGCAAATACCTCTCACGCACTGAAAGGAGAGCGTCACAGGAGAAGGCGGCAACAGAGGAGGAGGAGGAGGAGGAGGAGGAGGAGGAGGAGGAGGAGGAGGAGGAGGAGGATGAGGAGGAGGAGGAGGAGGGTGGGAAAAATAGCCAAGGGAAGTGAGTCATCGTGTTCGCGTGAAAGAAATAGAAACACGAAAGAATTTTGACATTAAACTTGTGGGTAAAAAATGCTGAGATACATGGAGTGAGTGGCTTAAGAATGCTCGAGTCTGAAGGAGGCGGCGTAGGAGGAAATGTGGGAGTGAATAATGAAGAACAGGTTATTAAGTGTGTTAGTGTGTACGTGCGTGTTGCATTGTATTGTACGTGTTGTTGTTGTTGTTGTTATTATTATTATTTTTTGTGTGTGTCTGTATGTTGGTGTAACTTTTTTTTTTTGTACGTATGTGTTGTTGTTTGTTGTTGTTGTTGTCGTCTCATCGTCTATAGTTTTTGTTTATTTATTCTTTTATCTATAGTATGAAATGTATGTTTGTAGTATAAGATGTAGAATTACTACTACTACTACTACTACTACTACTACTACTACTACTACTACTACTACTACCACTACCACTAAGGAGGAAATAGGAAAGGAGATAGATAGATAGATAGATAGATAGATAGATAGAGAGAGAGAGAGAGAGAGAGAGAGAGAGAGAGAGAGAGAGAGAGAGAGAGAGAGAGAGAGAGAGAGAGAGAGAGAGAGAGAGAGAGAATAAAGACCGTCACTCTGTCCTGTCCCTCACCTGCTGCCCTCCTCCTCCTCCTTCTCCTCCTCCTCCTCCTCCTCCTCCTCTTCCTCCTCCAGCCAACCTTCCCGCCTCTGTCCTTTGTCTCCGCCAGTTTGTCACGGAACACACACACACACACACACACACACACACACACACACACACACACACACACACACACACGGCCGGGCACATAACAGAGAGCAGGTGGGAGGAAATGAAAGGGGGTGGGGGGTAGGAAAGGGTGATAAGGGGAGAATGGGACATGGGTAGGGCAGGTGGGAAAGGAGGGGGAGAAAGGGGAGAAATGGGTGGTTTAGTGAGTACCTGGGACAATATTAGGGAACAGGTGCGAGAGAGAGAGAGAGAGAGAGAGAGAGAGAGAGAGAGAGAGAGAGAGAGAGAGAGAGAGAGAGAGAGAACGTGACATGATACAGTCTGTTGAAGATAAAAATTACAGAGAAAAAGAGAGAGGGAGAAAAAAGAAGCGAGGATGAAAAAAGAAAAAAAAGTGAGGAATTGAAAGAAGCAGCGAATGATAAGACAGAATCACGTGAGAATTGAAAGAACGAATGAAAGAAAGAGAAGAAAAGAGAAGACGAAAAAAAGGACGGAACAAAGGAGAAAAGAAGATTAGGATAAGATTATGCAAAAAGAGGAAATGAATAAAAACTTGACGAAGTGAGTTGAGGATAAAGAGAGAGAATGAGAGAGAGAAAAAAAGAAAAAAGAAATGCACTAGGGAAAAAAAAGCAAATAATTGAGGAAATGAGGAAACATGAAGCAATACAATGAAAAAAATAGAAAAAAAGGAGAAAAGAAATACTATAGTATACATGCTAACAAACGAACAAACAAACAAACAAACTAAATAACTAAATAAACAAACCTCACGTAAAAATTATAAAACCACCTAAAATTTACAAAAAGAAAAAGAAAATGGAGCGGAAAAGGAGAAAAGGGTAGAATGATAATATGAGAGAAGAAAAAAGGAAATAAAGGAAGAAACAAAAAAGAAAACGACGGAAAAGAAAAGGAAACATGAGAAAAAAGAGTAAAGGAAGGAAAAGAACAAGAACAGAGAGAGAGAGAGAGAGAGAGAGAGAGAGAGAGAGAGAGAGAGAGAGAGAGAGAGAGAGAGAGAGAGTACAAATTCAAGGCCACAGTATGAACACTTAGACAAAGCCACAAGGGAGAGTGTTGGGAGAGGGGGAGGGGAGAGCGGGGTAGAGGTTCAGTAAGCTCCCCGCTGAGGCAATGGGCACTGGGTAATAGGTAAGGGGAGGGGAGGGGGTAATGAATGGGGATATGGGAGGGAGGGGAGAGAAGTAGAAGGGAAGAGAAATACTGGAGAAAGGAACGAAGGAGGAAGAGGAAGAGGAGGAGGAGTGATGCAGAATAGGAGCAGTTCATTACGTAGAGAGAGAGAGAGAGAGAGAGAGAGAGAGAGAGAGAGAGAGAGAGAGAGAGAGAGAGAGAGAGAGAGAGAGAGAGAGAATTTCATATAATATTCACTTTTAATATAATTCTTCCACTATTATTACTACTACTACCACTACTACCACCACCACCACCACCATTACTACTACCACTACTATTATCAGTGAGGAAGATCCGTTAATAACATCCCACGCCTCTCTCTCTCTCTCTCTCTCTCTCTCTCTCTCTCTCTCTCTCTCTCTCTCTCTCTCACACCTCTTACCCCTCACCCTCCCCTCTCCCCTCTCACCCTCACTCTCTCACTCTCTCCCTCACTAATGAGACAACACTGTTTTATCATCTTATCGTCTCGGAGAAGTACCAGCACACTCTTACTCTCCCTCTCTCTCTCTCTCCCTCTCCCTCTCACATTCCCAATGGACACTTACTCTCCCTTCCTCTCCCTACTTTTCTCTTCACTAGTCTACCCAGTTCCTTTCTTTGCAACTCTTACTTCTCACATATTTCCTCTCCCTTCCTCTTACTCTTCTTTGTTTTTCCCTTTAATCTCCCCACTAATTTGTACTGTCTCCCCTGTGGTCTCTCTCTTTAGTCTTTTTCTTCCATCACTTTAACTTTGCTTTCTCTCTATTAACCTCCCCAATTACCTCCTTTGCCTCTGTGATGGTCCCTTTCTCTCCCTACTCTCCCCTTCTTCTCACCTCCTCAATTCTCCCATTAAACACCACAAACATCTCCCCACATCCTAATTTTACCTTCCCTACTCCTTACTCTCCCCAAAGTATCCTTCTCTCCCCACTCTCACTGTCTCTCCCTGCCACCCTGTATCCTTAAGCCTTACATCACGTCCCCCTCCATCTCCCTCCCCTCACAGCCTACCTGAATTGCTTAGGCCTACCGAACAATGCCCACCACCATGGCCTACTCTCCCCCTGTGGCATTGCGTGACTGCCTCCTCATAACCTCGTCATCTACGCCTCGTTGTAAGGGATTCGAACCGTGGATGCCTCCTGCTTGCTTGGCCGGTTCAGTCATTCGCCACTGAGCCAGTCACTCCCTACGTTGTGGTTTGTTTTGGTGTTGCGTTTTGTTTTTCTTTCGTTTTTCTTTTTTTCTGTATTTTTTTTTAGTTTTTAGTAATGTTGTTTCCTTTTTTTCAAGTCATCTTTCCTCTTCTCATCTTATCTTCTCTTCTTATTTTCCATTCCTCTCTATTCCTCTTCGTTCTCAAATTATCACTACTTCTCTTCCTCCTCCTCCCAGTGACAGCCTGAAGGAGTGCTGTCAGTCTTCCACGCCCGCACCCGCCCACCCACGCACTGATCTTATCCACCCACGCCCTTAGGATCTAAACCAGAGGGCGCGGGGATGCCTGGAGGGTTGACCACAGCTACGCCAGGGTCTCTCTCTCTCTCTCTCTCTCTGGAAAGGTGCGGAGGATATGCAGATGTGTGTGTGTGTGTGTGTGTGTGTGTGTGTGTGTGTGTGTGTGTGTGTGTGTGTGTGTGTGTGTGTGTGTGTGTGTGTGTGTGTGTGAGCGTGGAAGTCAAGTGGACCGAAAGAATAATAAGCAAGTGGAGCGGATGTGGAAGAGGAGGAGGAGGAGGAGGAGGAGGAGGAGGAGGAGGAGGAGAAAGAGTCAACACTAACTTACTCTATTTGGCAAAAAGAAAAGAAGTGGATATCATTTCCCCATTCTCTCTCTCTCTCTCTCTCTCTCTCTCTCTCTCTCTCTCTCTCTCTCTCTCTCTCTCTCTCTCTCTCTCTCGCCACGCCCCACTTCTCTGTCCGCCAGGCGAGTCATTTAGCACATTTTCTGCCACTTAAGAGGTCGAGGGTTGCGCCAATTAGCAAGGTAACGGGTCAACGCGCAGGACTGTAAGACACCGCCACCCCCACCACCACCACCACCACCACCACCACCACTATAGTCCAGTTCAGGTCACGCTTCCTTGCTCTCTCTCTCTCTCTCTCTCTCTCTCTCTCTCTCTCTCTCTCTCTCTCTCTCTCTCTCTCTGTTTTCCTTTGTTTTTCTTTTCATCTTTCCCTTCATTATTCTCCTTATAAATTTTTAAGTCTCTCTCTCTCTCTCTCTCTCTCTCTCTCTCTCTCTCTCTCTCTCTCTCTCTCTCTCTCTCTCTCTCTCTCTCCAGGTCAAAGGTCAGTTTCCCAGGTGAGGCGAGAGGAGGCACAGGAGCGAGAAGAGGACGGGAAGGAGTGAAGGAAGGATAAGAGGGCGTAGAGAGAGAGAGAGAGAGAGAGAGAGAGAGAGAGAGAGAGAGAGAGAGAGAGAGAGAGAGAGAGAGAGAGAGAGAGAGAGAGAGGACTTGGATGGGCGTGGGTGGGGGATACGAAGGATACACGAGTCTAGGTGGAGTGAGACGGGCGTGTGGGCGTGCAGGAGAGGGATCTGAAGGGTATGGTGGGTGGAGGAGCGGGCGCGGGGTTAAAGGAGAGGTGGAGTGAGGATAGGATTAAGAGGTAGGATATATGGGTATTCTTGACCTATCCTGCCTTCTGCCTATCCCTCCTTCCATTCATAGGAGGAGGAGGAGGAGGAGGAGGAGGAGGAGGAGGAGGAGGAGGAGGAGGAGGAGGAGGTGGAGGTGGAGGAGGTGGAGGTGGTGGTGCTGGTGGTGTAGAGAAGAAAAGCTATGAGAAAAACAAAGAAAAAGCGACCTTGATACACACACACACACACACACACACACACACACACACCTACGCACACAGGTATTCAGTCTACCTGGCGCCAACTGGGTCCACCTACGCTGTTACCTTGATTATTATTATTATTATTATTATTATTATTATTATTATTATTATTATTACTATTGTTGTTATTGTTGTTTGTAGATAGCTAGGTAAGGAGGAGAGGGAGGAGGGGAGAAAGAGATGAAGAAAGATGAATGGGAAGAGTATATTGATGGTGATGGTGGTGATGGTGATGCATACTCTCACTTCCCTTCCTCCCCTCTCCGTTACCTCCCCTTCTCTCTACACGTCCATTAACTCCCCTCCCCTTCTCCCTTCACTTGTCATCTCTTCTTCCCTCTCTCCTTCCTTCTCTCCTTTACTCTCTTCTACCTGTTCTTCTTCGTTCCTTTCCCTCTCCTCTTCATTCTTTTCCTTTCCTCCTATCCTCTTTTTTTCTCTTAATACGAGTACACTTTCCTCCTTCCTTTATTCTTTCTTATTCACTTTCCTCCTTCCCTTTCCCTACTTTTCTTGTTTTTCCTCCTTTTTTTCTTTCTTTCTCTTTTGTCTTTCCTCCATTTTCCTCTTTCTCTCTCTCTCTCTCTCTCTCTCTCTCTCTCTCTCTCTCTCTCTCTCTCTCTCTCTCTCTCTCTCTCTCTCTCCCTGCCTTTCTGTTTACTTCCTTTCCCTCCTTCTCTCTCTCCACTCTTCTGTCTCTTTCTCCCTTTTCCTTCCTTTCTCTCTCTCTCTCCTTCCCTCACCCGAATCCCGCGGAACCAAAACAACACAGTGGGCGCGTCCCGTTGCCGCCGCGCCCACGCCCACGCCCGCGGACGCCTTCCTCATGGCCTCCGCGGGCGAGCAACGGAGCCGCCCACGAGCATGTCCCAGGAAGGACCGAGGGCGGCGCGGCCAGGCACGCACCGCCACCACCTGACGCGGCGAGAGAGAGAGAGAGAGAGAGAGAGAGAGAGAGAGAGAGAGAGAGAGAGAGAGAGAGAGAGAGAGAGAGAGAGAGAGAGAGAGAGAGAGAGAGAGAGAGGCAAATGACTAAATAAACATAAAGGCAAATGACTAAATAACATCACCAAAAAGAAGAAGAAGAAGAAGAAGAAGAAGAAGAAGAAGAAGAAGAAGAAGAGTATTTGTATACTGATTTCCTTTTTTTCTTTATTTTTTTTTTCCTTTGTTGGTGGTGGTGGTGGTGGTGGTGGTGGTGGTGAAGGCAAGGAGAGGTATTGGCTACACTGCTGGTGGTGGTGGCGGTGTTGTTCTTGGCGGTGTTGGCAATACTATCTAAACATCATAATCCCCTTCATCCTTTCCCTCTCTCTTCCTTTACACTCCCTTTGCTTTCTTATCTCTCTTCCTTCACTCTTACTTTCCTCTTCCCGATTCCTCCATCCATCTTCCTCTCCTCTCCTTTCCTCGCCTCGCTTTCATTCTCTAACACCCTCATTATTTTCCTTTACTACATAATTTCCTTCCTTTCTCTTTCATCCATTTTTCTCTCCTTTCCTTGTTATTTACTTCGTCTGCCTACAACTTCTCTCCTCCATCATCCTCCCATTCTTCTCCTCTCCTTTCTTTGTCTTCGCTTCCTTCACCAACATCCTTTTTCATTCTCATTTTCCTCTCCAAATCTCCCTCTCTTTCCCTCTCCTCCTCTTCTTTGTCTCCACTTCCTTCTCCATCATCCTTCGTCTCTAAATACCCTGGTTTTATTTTTCTTCTGTCTACCTCTACCTTCTTCCTTCTTCTCCCCTCCTCCTCCTCCTCTTCCAACGCAGCCTCTCCATCCTACCAATCACCCTTGGCTTAAGCTTAATCTCTGTTTTGCTCCGACACCCTCGACTTGAGTGTTAATCCTGCCATTATGGTCTCCCTCCCTCTCACTATGGGCACCACCTATTTACAAACACTCTACTCTCTCCCTCTCACCCACTCACTCACTCACTGACTCTCCCTCTCTATCTTACCTTTATTACTCTTGGCCCTCAGGTAACTTTGCTGGAATTCGTGGATTTTGTTTACTACTACTACTACTACTACTACTACTACTACTACTACTACTACTAATACTACTACTACTACTTTATGCAGACTCACGTGACAGCCTCATCATTGCCAGGTAACAGCAGGTGTAGACTCACGCACACATACCTGGGGAGAAAGAGAGAAAGGTGAGTGAGTGAGTAAGTGAGGCACGCTACACGAAATGAAGAGGAAGGAGACACGCTGAGTGCACGCAAACCACACGCAATGCTCGCTAAATGTGGAGGAGGAGGAAGAGGAGGAGGAGGAATCTTGTATATTTTGAAGGTAACTCATCAATACCTCATACCTTGACCCCCCTTCTCTCTCTCTCTCTCTCTCTCTCTCTCTCTCTCTCTCTCTCTCTCTCTCTCTCTCTCTCTCTCTCTCTCTCTCTCCCATGAGGCATAACCCAGCATCTTCCTGTCATCCTCCTCCACCTCCACCCTTTTCCCTGTCTGTTTATTCTCCCTACCTCCTCCTCCTCCTCCTCCTCTTCCTTCACTTCTCATGGCAATAAATGGAGAAGGAATATTTTCACAGCCATCACCAGGAGGAGGAGGAGGAGGAGGAGTAGGAGGAAAGACACGAAAGGAGCAGGTGTAGGAGAGAAGAGAAAAAACGAAGATATATGTGAAAAATAAACAAAATAAATAGGAGAAGAAGGAGGAAGAAAGAAAAGGAGATAAGAAATAAAGAGAAAAGGGAAAGAAAGCAGACACGAAGATGAGAAGGAGAGAAACGAATGAGAAAGCGTAGGAGAGAAAACAGACATAGAAGATGTGAAGGAGGGAGAGAAGGAAGAAGAGAAGGAAGGAGAGGGAGGAACGGACGCTACATAACACCACAGTCATTAGTTACACGTCCACTGAGGAGGAGGAGGAGGAGGAGGAGGAGGAGGAGGAGGAGGAGGATGCTAAGAATAAGAAAACTAACAATAGGAATCATGAGAACGAAGATGAGAACAGGAGAGGAAAGTAAACAAGAAGAGAAGAGAAAATGCAAACAAAAACAAGGAAGAGAAGAAAACAAATAATAATGAGAACGAAGATGAGAATAAAGAAAAAAAGTGAGAGAATGAAAGAATAAAAAGAAGATACGTGGAGGAGAGAGAGAGAGAGAGAGAGAGAGAGAGAGAGAGAGAGAGAGAGAGAGAGAGAGAGAGAGAGAGAGAGAGAGAGAGAGTAAAGTCAAAATTAATTTATACTCATACAAAACATCTCGCCTTTCAGTCTTCCTCGTAAATCACGCCTCCTCCTCCTCCTCCTCCTCCTCCTCCCCCCACCTCCCCACACCCCCCATCAACATACAAGGCGAAAAATAATTGCTCTGTTTATCTTTTCTCAAGAAGTGGAAAGAAAATATTCACGGTGGTGGTGGTGGTGGTGGTAAATGTGTGTGTGTGTGTGTGTGTGTGTGTGTGTGTGTGTGTGTGTGTGTGTGTGTGTGTGTGTGTGTGTGTGTGTGTGTGTGTAAAGGGATTATGAGGAAATTCCCCTCAATAATTTTTCTTTTCTTCAAGTTTATTACATTTTCTCTTTTTCTTCTTCCATCTTCTCTTCTTTTTTTCTTCTCCTCCTTTTTTTTTAATTTCGTTCTTTATTACGGTAGAAAGAAGAACACGATACCGAGTAAAATAAATGAAACAAGAAGATTAAAAGTAAGATTTAGAAGAAGCACAACAACAATAACAATAACAATAACAACAACAATAACAACAACAACCAAACAAACAAACAAACAAACAAAAGCTGATCGAGAAACATGAAAATGATGACAGTTGAGAGAGAGAGAGAGAGAGAGAGAGAGAGAGAGAGAGAGAGAGAGAGAGAGAGAGAGAGAGAGAGAGAGAGAGAGAGAATCTTAGTTGAAATCGAAAATCCGTGTTTACCCTCCCCCTTCCCTTCCCCTTCCGTCTCCCTCTTCATTCCCCATCACGCGTCCTTCATGCCCGACAGCCCATCCTCGCCGCGCCCACGTGAAGGAGAGTGAAGGGACTGTGAAGGAATAATGAAAAAAAAAGACCAGATAATTCTTCCTTCTTCATTATTTTTCATTTTCAAATCAAGTCTTCGTTTATTATTATTATTATTATTATTATTATTATTATTATTATTATTATTATTTATTTATTTATTTTGTTCGTGTTTATTTCCAGTCATTTCACTTTATTATTTATTGTTCTTCGTCTTCTTTGTCATATCATTTTAATTTTAGTCTTCATTTTTTGTTAGTGTATTTTTCCTCTTTATTTCTTTCAATATCCCCCTTCTACTTGCTTGAGAGAGAGAGAGAGAGAGAGAGAGAGAGAGAGAGAGAGAGAGAGAGAGAGAGAGAGAGAGAGAGAGAGAGAGAGAGAGAGAGTGAGCGAGCGTACAACAGAGTGAATTTGCAAACGAGTCAGCACGAACCAGTGAACGAACCAATGCCTGAGAGAAAAGAACACAGGAATAGGACAATGAGACAGTAAGAGAGACAGACAGAGAGAGAGAGAGAGTGAAGGAATGAGAGCAAGCCAAGGAGGTCAGCAGAATCCTACACCTCCACGTCCCTCACCTAATAACACACGACCTTTTTTTGCGGGTCAGTCAGCCTCGCCTGGCACTCCTCGCGGCGCCAGATGGCACTACTGAGGCTTGCCAGACGCTGCTCGCCCTCCCAGGACCCACAGCAGAGGCCCATTCTCTCGCCCCTCCACTACATTCAAAAGGCTCTAGGTGGAGTGACAGGTTTTAAAGGGTGTTTTTTACGGTTCTAGTGACAAATGAACAATATTTCTACATCGTAACTGGAGAAATACTCTTAAAATTTTCTACATTACGATGCCCCTCCTTCTCCTTGTCCTCCTGGCCCTCCTCCTCCTTTCTCTGGCCATGGGAAAGCTAGGACATGGTATCAAAGGGGCGTAGAAGCGGGTGTAAGCGTGGGCGTGTAGAAGGATAAGCTGCAGGAGGAAGGTAATGGTTTAAGGATGAAGGGAAGGGAAAGGGAAAGAGGAGAATTGTAAACACGACGAGGAGTGAATGAGTGAGAAAGGAAAGGATGTAGAGGTTTGAATTAATGGGTTTTGTAGAGAGAGAGAGAGAGAGAGAGAGAGAGAGAGAGAGAGAGAGAGAGAGAGAGAGAGAGAGAGAGAGAGAGAGAGAGAGAGAGAGGACAAGCTTCAGTGTATATTTGTAAAGACAGCACGCTCTGTTGGTTCTCCTGTCACGGTTCTTCTCGATCACACAATCTCTGTTTTTGTTTACCTTTGAGCAGCCAGCCACCGGGGAGTCTGAGGTAGAGGAGGAGGAGGAGGAGGAGGAGGAGGAGGAGGAAGATTAAAGCATTTCATCTCCTCCTCTTCTTTATCTACCAAACATATTCCCACTTCTAAAATAATTTTCCTCTTACTAATACAGTTCCGAAAATCTCTCTCTCTCTCTCTCTCTCTCTCTCTCTCTCTCTCTCTCTCTCTCTCTCTCTCTCACCAGGACCCCTTCAGCGTGACCACCACACATCCCTCTCCTCCTCCTCCTCCTCCTCCTCCTCCTCCTCCTCCTCCTCCTTCCATTCCCTCAACCATCACCAGACCAGACTACATGTTTTACAGCCCCCATCTCCTGCCCTCCCATCCCCGCCCATCCCATCCATCCCTTCTTCCTTCCCCTCGTGTTTTTCTACCGCGGCATGTGGCTCTGTGGACTGTCACCTCGGCCAGACAGACAGACAGACAGAAAGACAGGTTCCTTCTTGCGTCATCAATCAGTCAACACAACAGACACAAACACACGCACACACACGCTTCTTGAAAATCGATTGTCACACGGAAAGAAACAAGTGTGTGTGTGTGTGTGTGTGTCAGAGGCCCTTGTGGTGCTTCAAGCCAAAGGGCACGCGGCCACCACAAGACAGGGAAGAGACGAGATATAAGAGAGAGAGAGAGAGAGAGAGAGAGAGAGAGAGAGAGAGAGAGAGAGAGAGAGAGAGAGAGAGAGAGAGAGAGAGAGAGAGAGAGAGAGAGAGACTATTCTTCCCTACACTCCCAACTTCCATTTAGATTTACTAGCACGAGGGAAACAACAAAGCTTCACCTTCAGCGCCTCCTTCAGGACAGCTGGTCACTGGGACACGCTCTGGGTATACCTAATGAGGACGCAAGCCGTCAGCCGCGTAGCTAATCACTGTCCCCTCTCACTCTCCCTCTCCCTCCTCTCCCTTAACCCCCGCACCTTCTGTCGGGGCCATAAAGTAACAAAGACCAGATGGACAGCCTCGCTAACTCTGGAATTAATTGTTGTTTTGCTTAATTTTTGTGTGTTTGAGAGTGAGATGCTAGACAGAGGCAAGGGAAGGTGCGAGGGGAGACTGAAGCTTCTCTCTCTCTCTCTCTCTCTCTCTCTCTCTCTCTCTCTCTCTCTCTCTCTCTCTCTCTCTCTCAGGTGTTGGCAGCAAGTAAGGCAGGTGGCTATTTGCTAATTTAACACCTGAGTATTGATTTTATATAAGATTTAATAACATTACAACTTGTGTGTGT